>NC_056744.1:1525760579-1525778051 GCF_019279795.1 Protopterus annectens
TTTTGGAAAAAACACCTTTCTATTTAACTGCAAACCACTTAAAAAAAAGTTGAAAGAAGCCACTGGAGAATTCTCATGTGCAACCTTGCCAGGGGAACTAGAAGAACCGTGGCGGACATGGAACCCAGTAGCTGCAGGACCATTCTGGCTGGGGCTTTGGATCTGGGAAGTAAGGCTCGAACTTGAGCCTGAATAGTTTGTATTCTGTCTGTAGGTAGATAGACCCGCATTTGATTTGAGTCTATCTCTACTCCTATGAATCTTATCCCAGGATGCACCACCACTAATCCCCCAGATCTCCTTTGCCGCTTACTAAGCTAGGACGTGGTCTCAACTTGGCTGGGCTAAGTACTACTTTATTTAGGCTTTTCCTGTCAGGAATTTGCTTGTTTTGAACCCAAAAGCTGTTTTAACAGCTATTGTTGTGATACGAGTGTGTTTTATGTGATTTTATTGAGAGGAATTTGTGTTTTTCATACCCGTCAGGGAAGGTTTCCGCTTTAGTTAGAGGGCCTTCCTTTGCTATTTGCTATTCTAGGCGCTTTGTTTGTGGGTCAAGTACCACTTAAGTTAGAGGGTCTTGACCCTCTCTTTCTGTGTTTTTGTTTGACTGTATTGGTAAAAAAAAAAAAAAAAAAAAAAAAAAACTTTGTATTTCTTCAACTTTAAACTGTGCATTTTCTATCTACAGACATGTCAAAAGAACATAGACCCTCCGGGTTTAAAAAGTGCGCGAGGTGTGGTTATAAGATGTCCATAACGGACGACCACCTCGTATGCTTATTGCTTAGGCGCCAAGCACCTACAAGAGTCATGTAGCGTGTGTCACGCCTTTTCATCAAGAGTCCTCCAGGAGAGGAAGAACAAATTAATCCTAAAAGGTTTGATAAAGCCTTCCTTTGAGGAGGCTTTATCTTCATCTTCCTCTCCTCCTTCAAAAAAAGAAAAAAGCGTTGGCTCTGACCAGTCTATCGGAACCGACTGCCAAAAAACCTAGGCAGGCTTCTCCATCGGCTCCACGGACTTCGGAGCCGAGGACGGAACGGTCTGCCTTGATGCCTCCAGTCTCGACCACTCTGGTTTCAGAGCCGAGGACTGGGGCATCGAGAGGCGGGTCACCTTCATCGGCTCCACTGATATTGGAGCCGATGAAGGTCGCCGGCTCAGACTCTTCCCCTTCGGCGCCGAAGTTGAGATCTCCCTCGGAACCGATAATTATTGAATCCATTCGGAGCCGGTCTCCTAGTCCTATGGAGCCGATGGAGAAATCGATTCAGACCCGATCGGTATCGTCCAGATCCTCCAAGATGTCTGATTCGGACATCGACAGGGTGATCCTAAGACTCTTCCAGTCTCCGGTGTTCCAAAAGCTAGTTTCAGCTCCAGCCCATTTGGCTTCGGAGCCGATGGTCCACCTTCCTACTATGGTTCCTCCTCCAACAGCCTCAGCACCGTTGGAGCTGGTGCTGGTGGAACCGGTGGAGGTTTTAGGGTCGGGTCCGACCCTTACTCCAACTCCGGCTCTTGAGTCAGAGTTCGCACGCTGGACTTCTTCCGGGCCCGGGATGCTTCGATTGATGTTTTTGGTCCCAAGTCTTCCTCTCGGTGCGTCGGCTGCGGGAGTGCCATCTACCGTCGTGACCACGGAGGTGGGACCTTCCCAGGATTCTGGTGGTCCCGCCTTCAGGGCTATGAAGAGTGCGTTAGCCAAATCATCTTTGGCTACCTCCACGTCTCCCAGCTCCTTCCTGCATACCGAGACTGGGTCTTTGGCAGTCCCTCTGTTCCAGACAGCGGAGCCCCGGGCCTGAGGTTACCCCACTGGGGTTTCCCCCCCTCCTGGAGGTCCTTCCTGAAGCTTCTTCGAAGAACCCCCCGGAAAAAGATCGCAAGAGGAAGCACGTTGACTTCTGATGAGTCTCTTACATCAGACACTGATCTCGATGATGCAGAAGGGTCCCCCTGTCGTCCTCGGATGATGTCTCCTTTGCAGACATCCTGGAAGCTCTTAAACAACGAGGTGGCTGGCAGTCCAAACCCCTTCTGCTGATGAGTCGGTGTTCCTAAGGCCTTTGGGGCTCAGCCCTCCACCTCCTGGTGTCTCCGCTCCACGCGAGCTCTTGGATTTGATCTGTCAAGGTAGGGGAACACCCAGACTCTGTGGAACCGTGTCTGCTCGCCCTAATAAATTCCTCTCAGCACCCCCTGAAAAGAGTTTCTAACTAAAGGTGTGGCTGTAGATGCTTTGGTGGTGGCATCTGCTACCCAGCAAGATGTGGCAGAAGTTTCACGTCCGTCCCATCCACCTAATAAAGAGTCTAGGAGCATGGATCGTGCAGAAAGCGCACCCCTAAGTTCAGCTGCCTTTACATTAAGGTCCTTGAACTACCTTCGACTTTACCAGATTTCAGAGGGATCTGATTAAAGAGCTTTCCGATACCCTCTTGGGTAACCTGCCTGAGGAGCTGGCCCAGACGGTTGGCTCTCAGCTGGCTATTATCCATTTCAAACTCGTCCATGAGGCTCATTTCTTATGCGTCAAGGCGAGTAGAGCATGGTACAGGCATTGCTCTATGGAGACAAGCCTGGCTACGTGTCATTTCTCGGAGGCCTTTAAGTCTTCCTTTGCCGACGCCTTTGATGGGTCCTCCTGTTTGGACCCAGGTAAAGGACACACTGACCGCTGCCAAGTAACAGGAGGGAAAGACTCTGACTGCCAGGGGCACGATTTTCCACTCCCTTCGGCCTTATCCCAAGGCTAAAAGAGGAGGAAAATGTGGTTCCCGTGATTCAAGCCTTACCCCTCTCAGCAGGATGATCCCCTTCCAGAGGCAGGGAGGGGGAAATTCTTCCGGAAGACGCCGTCCCAGAGGCGGCAGTGGCCCTCGCAACACTGGAGACCGCGAGTCCTTTCGTGGCTCTTCAGCCTTTCACAGTCCCTGAGGGATTGCCCGAATGTGCAGCTCCAGAGCCAGTCGGGGTCGCTGAGGCACCTAGAAGCCTGGGAAGGTATCACTCAGGACTGATGGGTGCTTCGAATTATCGCCGGAGGTAACTCCATCCCTTTCTTTCACTCTCCACCTCAGTCCAAAAAAATCCCGGACCCGCCACCCAGTCAACGGGAAACTGCAGCCTCAGAAGTTTCAAAGTTGCTGCAAAAAGGAGATATCCAACCGGTCCCCGCAGACCAGATCGGATTAGGGACTTACTCAAGATTCTTTTTGGTGCCAAAAAAGACCGGGGACTTGAGACCCATTTTAGATCTCAGCATTCTAAACCGTTCAGTCAAAAAGTCCAAGTTCCAAATGGTCACCCTTCAAGCCATTCTCCCATTGCTGGAGAAAGGTGTTTGGATGTGCTCCATAGATCTCAAGGACGCTTATTACCATATCATGGTACATCAAGCGTCCAGGAGACATCTGCGCTTCAGCCTAGGAGGCAGTCATTTTCAGTTCCGCGTGCTGCCCTTTGGTCTCACCACAGCCCCCAGGGTGTTCACCAAATGTTTGGCGGTCGTGACTGCTCACCTGAGAAGTCTAGGATTCCAGGTGTTTCCGTATCTAGACGACTGGCTCCTAACTGCCACCTCCGAGCATCTACTATTGCGGAGCCTACAAGCCACTATTTCACTGGGCAATTCCCTTGGAATCACCTTCAATTGGCCAAAGTCTGTATTGCTGCCATCTCAACGCATAAGATTCATAGATGTAGAGATGGACTCAAATCAAATGCGGGTCTATCTACCTACAGACAGAATACAAACCATTCAGGCTCAAGTTCGAGCCTTACTTCCCAGATCCAAAGCCCCAGCCAGAATGGTCCTGCAGCTACTGGGTTCCATGTCCGCCATGGTTCTTCTAGTTCCCCTGGCAAGGTTGCACATGAGAATTCTCCAGTGGCTTCTTTCAACTCAGTGGTCCTTTCAGGAACTCCCTCTCAGTCACCTCATATGGATCACGGAAACCTGCAAATGGGACCTTCGCTGGTGGTTAGTGCCCTCCAATTTGGATCAGGGATGACTCTTTGTTCCACCTCCTCCTGCGGCCACTTTGACCACGGATGCCTCCCAGATGGGGTGGGGGGGCATTCCCTGGGCAGGTCAATCCAAGGCAAATTGCACCCAGAAGAGACCCTACTTCATATCAACATCCTAGAAATGAGGGCGGTGCTTCTGTCCCTTCAAGCCCTTCACAATTACCTCCCTCAGGGCGTAATTGCCGTTCACTCAGACAACATGTCAGTTGTCTGGTACCTGAACAAACAGGGAGGGACCAGATCCTATCCTCTTTGCAGAGAGGCCATGAGAGTTTGGGAATGGGCAGTGTCGACCAAATGCTTTCTAGTGGCTACTCATATCCCGGGCAAGTCCAATGTGATAGCCGACAGACTGAGCAGAACCATCCTCTCTCCTCACTCTAATGGTCTCTGAACATTACAGTTGCAAATCAGATATTCAGCAAATGGGGAGTTCCATGTTGACCTCTTACTCCACTGAATGCAGTGCAAAAGTTCTTCTCCTCACCCGGCTCCGGGAAGAGCCCCATGGATGCACTAGCCCGTCCTTGGCCCACCGCTTGCTTTATGCCTTCCCCAGTTCCTCTCCTTCCCAGGGTGATCCAAAGGCATCTCTCTTGGGGAGCAAAATGATCTTAGTTGCTCCTTACTGGCCTCGTCAAGTATGGTTCCCCTATCTTTGGAAGTATGCTCTGGAAGGTCCATGGTTCCTGGATCAGATCCCAGACCTTTTGGTTCATCAGTTGGGACTATTGCACCAGTCCCTACACACCTTAACTCATTAACCCCGAGAACCGTTCCCTGGCGCCTCTGTGCTTAACACCGAGTGCGCTATGACACGATAGGAATTTCTTCATGTTAACCCCGAGTGCCTTCCTGCAGCGCAAGTAAGTTTACAGCCCCTAATTTCAAGCTATTGGTAAAATATATGTTGAGAAAGTAACTGAAGGTTGTCAGTTACCTTCTCAACTTAGGATTTATAGTGTAGGTACCTAATGGTCGTATTGGACTTTTTTGTTAAATTCTGTTTTGAATGCTCCCTGTCTTTTCTCCAGATTACAGCAAAGCCAGCTCCGTGTGCATTCCTCAATCAAGCGGTGGCAGCCAATCGGATTCTTACAATCTGAGCCACCGCTTGCATAACTGATGTGCTATGGTCGTTTTTTTTTTTCTTTTACAGGATTGTCCTGCTGTTAAAACTAGTGCCAGTAGTGCACTGAGTTCCAGGATTGTATTTGCGTTAGGTCTAAGGTCTGGAATAAACAGAGTTCTTTTGGATTTAATTACGCTGGACTGGTTTTGATCAGCAACATAGAATATAGCTGCTTTACTGATAACCAACGGAAACGGTATATACTTTGTTTTTCCTTGGTGTCTGGAAGATTGGGGTTTGGTGAGCTTCTTGGTTTATACAAACTGCTTCGTGATTTGTTTTTGAACCATCTTTATGCTTTGCTTTGCCGCTAAACTATTAGCTCTACAGCATATACAGTCACTTGCAACTGCAGTATGCCCCGAGTACAAGTACAATGTAGAAATATTGCACTGCTTCAAACAAACTGTTGAACTGATGTTGATCTACTTGTCCGATTTAAAACAAAGGAAGGTTAATGGTGGAACCGCGTTTTCCTTTTTGGTAGTTAGTGATTGTTCTGCCTGGGCTGTTTGGGGAGAGAAAAATGGTGATGTCGCTGGCCTTTATGTGACTACTGGGAGAGTAGTGCTTTACGAGGAAATGTCCCACGTGTGTCTTGTATAACTGTTTAATGTGTGCGCAGACGCTGCCACACCTGTAAGCACTGATGGTTCATTGATGTTTACTAGGTTAACTACCACAAGGGGCTTTTTAAGCCTGGCCAGGCATACCAAATCTGTCAAGTTTTGATGGGTTTAAGTTTGTTAGCTTTGCTCTGTGTAAGTATGTATGGTACAGTCCATGAAAATATTGTTTATGGAGCGTGAGGGGTGACAAATATAACAATGCACTGGATAGTGTTTTTAAATACCACGATTTTCTTTTTTAATTTTTGTTGGGCGAATTCTGTCTTAGTACAGTCTGTGTAAATATTTGCTTCATGTATTCGTGCATGTAACTTCTATATGTATCTTAATCGGATTTAAGAATTGGTACTTTAATTGATTTGTTACCTTATTTGGGTATCAGTGTGAGCTGTAGGCTTTAGTACAAAGTTGCACAGTATTACTTTATAAGTTTACTTTGTATTTGCAAGACTGTTGCATTCCCATGCTTGATACTTCTGTCACATCCTTTCATTCTGTGCCATCGTGTTTCGGTGATACGAAGGAAAAAGCGTTACAAGTGGCAAATATATAAGGTGGTAGCCTTGATGCATTTGGCTTGTGACCTCGAAGTACAAGTTAAAGGTTATCAAGTTGTGTGTGTATATTGTAACTTTGATATTGTGTTCATGTGGGGTGCAGTGCTGTTTCACATTTTCCTTAAGACTCAGGCTAGGAATACAGTTGGCATACGGTCCCATTATTTTGGTTGGCAGTGTAAGCTGTGTACTTAAATAAATTTGTTTCTAGTTTATTTTGTATTTACAAGATTGTTGTATATGCTGAATATTTCCCACCACATCTTCCTACTGTCATTCTGTAGCAACATGTGCTTCTGGTGATGAGGCGAGAAAGGGTTTTAATGAAAGAGTATTTTATTGGGAATTTAAGATGAAGCAGTTAAATATAACCATGAGCATAAAGGGCTTCTTGCACCCTGGTGAAGGGATTGAGTAGAAAGGTAACCTGCAGTGTTTACCCAGGTGGGGGGTTCTATTTCATTGTTTTGTGTACTGTTTTTTGTAATATTTTCAGTGATAGTTGTATAATGTCGAACAATTGTATATCTTATGTGGTGTACTTTAAAAATCCTGTGTAAATTTACTTCTGTGCACCCCCCCCCCCCCCACACACACACAAGTCTTGTTTTGGTTCTCATCTTGGTTGTCATCCCTATGCAGAGGTCAGTAAAATATCAGAGCAGTATAAGACATTTGCTCAAACTCTTGTTTTGTTTGCTGGACCATGTGTAGGGGTGAACTGCCAAGGCATGGAGGGAATTTGCTCCAGCTGCACATAACCACAGCTTCGGCATGATTCATAGAGCAAGGTGCACTTAGGCACAAACTGCTTACTCAGCTTACAAAAATCTTAGGCAAGTGAAATAATAGTATGATGTAAATGAGGAATGCCTGAAATCTGTGTGACAAAATTATATGAATGAGGTATTTGCCCTTTTGTGATTCCTAGCTGCTTTATTATGTCCCAACAGCTTCTCCACTGTTTGTCTTCACTGTGTTCCATGGTAAATCCAATTCTCAGTAAGATATAACTGCTGTACTACTTTGACGTAATTACTCTGGTTTTTGTCCTAACATATGGTAATAGCTCTATTACACCTGTCCAAGGAATATGATGCATATTACAACAGATAATGTGATGCAATTTCCACGTGCACATTCAGTGTTCGTTTATGAATTTTCATTTTGGTGCTTGTACATACCAGGTAATGTTACTGAACGGTTTGTTTTGGGGAAATCTTTCATTCTGGTGCCTGTGCATACATTATATTGAAGGGCTCGGGTGGGTGAATGCTTCATTTTGGTGGTACAACAAAACTTACAGATGTTTCATTTGGGGAAGCGTTTAATTTTGGACATTGTGCATACATCAGCATTCTACTGAAGGGGTTTCTTGGGTGAACTGGTGGTTGCACATACTAGGAAATGTTACTGAAGGCTTGTTTGTGGAAATGTTTCATTTCAGGTGCATGTATACCTGGACATAATTATGAGGATGTTGCTTGGGGAAATAATTATTTGTGTATCAGGGATGTGCTTGTGCATACATGGTCTCACTGCTGAAGTGACTGCT
This sequence comes from Protopterus annectens, assembly GCF_019279795.1. Lineage (NCBI taxonomy): Eukaryota > Metazoa > Chordata > Ceratodontiformes > Protopteridae > Protopterus > Protopterus annectens. The sequence goes on from NC_056744.1 coordinate 1,525,768,488, forward strand.
GGGCCAATTTGTGTCATTTTGATGCCTGTGCATACAGAAAGCAAACAGTTGGAGGGGTTACTGGGGACATAGACAAAGTCAGTCTGCAAATTACATTGGGTTACATCACTTCTGCTTGTATTATTTTATTTGTGATTATACTGCCTGAATGAGATAAAGGTTATCACTCGCTTGCAAAGCTATTTACCAAGTGACTACTGACAGGATGGAGCTACCATATTTTTTGTTTATTTCTCCTGGCTTTGTCAGTCATGTGTGGAATTTAGATGGGAGGAAGGCCTCAGTAATACCTAAATGTTGTACTATTTGACTGACTCAGATATTCTCCTTACTGATGATAATGAGTCTGTGTTACATAACAGCTGCACAAGGTAATATAATGAATGCCTACTCAACAGGTTATGGGCAGCAGTTATCACCTGTGTCTCAGCATGCATACCTTTGCAGTAATGAAAGGAAGGTCATTATCACATAGCAATAGGTGCAGTTACAATATAGCAGTTAGTCATTATTACTTTTTTGGGGAAAGTCTCAGCTGCTGTCAGTGTTATTCACATAAGTAAAAGTCATTATCACTTTAATGAATGCACAAGTCAGGTTGTATTTTTTCTCTGCTTTGCACCCCCTCATTCTTCATTGACTGCCTACCCTCCTAACCCCCTGATTTTTTTCTTGCTGTATATATGCATTATATGTATATATATGTATGTATATATATGTATATATATATATATATATATATATATATTTATATATATATATGTGTGTGTGTGTGTGTGTGTGTGTGTGTGTATATGGACATACATGTATGTACATTGGTCACACACACACACACAATATCAATACACACACACACACATATATATATATATATATATATATATATATATATATATATATATATATATATATATATACACACACACAATTGTGGTGGTTGTGCGTATCTCAACATTTTCCTGAAAGGGGTCACTTGGGTGAATGTTTCATTTAGGGACATGTGTATAACATGTAGTAATGAAGATGTTGGTAGGGGAAATAATTCATTTGTGTACCAGGGAAGTGCTTGTGCATACATGGTCAGACTGCTGAAGATTGTAATACAGATACAGTGTGACAAGTATAGGTTATCTATAGCTCAGGTTTCAGCAATGGTAATTATAATTTTTTGTTTATGTATATTTATGTATGTATATTTATTATCTGTTAACAATATGCACGTACTGCATTTAGGAAAACTGATGGGTCTTATTGTAACCAGAGTGATGGTCAGATGCGATAACTGGAATTATTACTTTTGTAACTAATTCTAACATGGATTAACCAGATACGTTTGCCATTTCTGCTTGTATTACTGTACTTCTGCTTATACTCAGTAGTTGGGCATGTTTTCATGCTTTGTCAGTCATGGGTGGAAATTACGTGGTAGGAGGAAGGGCTCAGTAACATCCAAGTTACTATTTTGACTGAATTATAACAGCATTGTCATTTTGTGTGGTCTGATATAATTCCTCGACAGATATGGAAAACAGCAAACAGTCAACGGGCAGCTCACAAGGCCAGATGTTTACAGAATTGGTTCATGCATGGCTTGATGCACAGGGTCGGCGTTCACCTAACTGCGGAGGGCATTGCATTGTTCTTGACTGACCTCCACAATGGTGTGAGGAGAGATATGCAGGATTGGTAACATGCAGCGTGTGGGAAGAATGGAAAACACCCATGACCAAGTAGGACCAGTATGGTAAGTAAAACTCTCTTATGAAATGTGTTCTGTAAAATATATTATTCTGAGTTTGTGCACACATTTTGGTAAATAACTTTGCAAGGGAGAGTCTGAATGTGCTAAGTAATACCTCATTTTGAAGACAGTACTGATAGTTCTAACATGGTAAAAGAATGGTGCCTGTATGTTGTACTCATAGGCAGATATCAAAGTTTGTTTGGAATTAGGTTATGGAAATTATGATTTTTTTTTCATATTTTGGTAAATAACTTTGCAAGGGAGCATCTGAATGTGCCAAGTAATATCTCATTTTGAAGAAGGTATTGCTGGTTCCAACATGGTAAAATAATTGTGCCTGTATGTTTGACACATGTGCAGATATGAAAGTTTGTTTCGGACTTAGGTTATGAAAATTATGATTTTTTTTCATATTTTGGTAAATAACTTTGCAAGGGAGCATGTCAGTGTGCCAAGTAATACCTAATTTTGAAGACGGCGTTGATCCTTACAACATGGTAAAAGAACTGTGTCAGTTCGCTGTACACATGTACAAATATCACAGTTTGTTTAGTCTTGTACGAATATGAAAATTATACATTTCCAATACTTCTCATTATTATGCCCATATCTTTGCAAGGGAGCATGGTGATCACACAAATGATGCATCATTCTGAAGCTGACATTCAGATGCACAACTTCTACACTGATATGTAGCCTCTGTCTGTTACAGGTGATGAGATATTATGCTTTGTTTATTTATCAGTTATGAAAAATAATATATTAATCATATTTCTGTGTATATCTCAAGAAAGGAACATCACACAGTAATGGTTAAGGTATCACTTTAAAGCTGACATTCATATTAACAAACTACATTCAAATTGTATGGGTCTGCATGGTACATTGACCAAGATATTGTGCTTTGTTTTTCCAAAAAGGTAAAAAATATGCACAATATCAGCATCCCTTGCCAAATATTTAATAATGACTTTGATATACACTATCAACATTTACCCTGTTGGAAAGGTCAGTGTCTGCTGAACAACTTTCGCTCACATTTTAGTGTAGCTCTTATAGTTAAAGAGTTATGAACATTTGTTTTCTGTATGGTTTTACAAATGGATTTTCTGAAAATGAGCTCAGGCTGCACTGTTGTTTCTATGGTGGAATTAAGCAGGCAGCTTTTCCTGAGCTGCTCCGGAGTGAATGAGTTAAAATTGACGGCTTGGCTCCTCCTCTTCCGACTATAGTAAGGAGTCATACATTGGATCCAGAAGTTGTACACATCTTATCCTCGGCCCACAAGTCTGCTACAAAGAAATTGTATTCTAGCAAATGGAAAAGATTTGCTATTTGGGCTCAACTCCGGGGCCTGGATCCCATCACTATTCCCGTATCAGAAGTACTGAAATTTCTAACTTCTCTTTTTAATCAAGGCTCTTCAGTCTCTACCATCAAGGTTCAATTGGCAGCTATTTCCAATTTTCACGAATCTATAAACCCACCTTTAATGAGCAACAGATTGTGTAAGACCTTCTTGAAAGGAGCTGCGCTTTTAAGACCTCCGATTTCTCATCCTGCTCCTCCATGGGATCTCGATGTGGTGTTACGGCTTAACTTCCTTCCCCTTCGAACCGGCAGCAACATGTGATTTAAAATTTATATCGTGGAAGACTGCCTTTCTGGTGGCGATTACTTCTGCCAGAACGGTTTCAGAGCTTCAAGCTTTGTCTGTAAAACCTCCGTACTTGGTTTTTCACAAAGACAGAGTATCTCTCAGGCCAAATCCTTCCTTTGTCCCTAAAGTCTGTTCCAGTTTCTGCCTACAGCAATCATTAGAACTTCCAGTCTTCTTTCCGAAGTATTCTAACAAAGCGGAATTCATATTCCACACATTGGATGTCCACAGGCAGTTGCGTTTTTATTTAGATAGGACCAAACAAACAAGGAAAACAGATCAGTTGTTTGCATCCTTTGCAGACAATAAATTGGGCAAAGCCGTCACAAAGGTCACTATTGCCAAATGGATCAGGGACTGTATTACTCAAGCTTATTCTTATTCTAACAAAGAGCTTACCACCTCTGTCAAAGCTCATTCTACAAGGGCTATGGCTACTGATAGCATTTCATTCTAAGCTTGCCATTAGTGACATTTGTGCTGCGGCTACATGGTCTTCCCCGCACACTTTCATTTCCACTACAAATTGGATGTGGCATCTAGAGGCGAGCTTCATTTGGTTCCACAGTGCTCAGGAGTGTTTTCAATGAGCCACCCAGGATTTAGGTGCTAGGGCTGTCCCATCAGAGTATTGAATGTGGCGAGATAGAATCACATAACATCTTTTAGTTATGTACTTACCATAACTTTAGATGTTTGGGATCCATCTAACATTCCTAATAACCCACCCTCCTTCCCCTTCCTTGGAGATCAGAGGATATGAGAAGGTCCGAATCCTGTTGTTTCATCTTGAAACATCTAACAATGTTATATAAACAAGTTGTGCATGTGTGCATGAATGCGGACAAACAAGATCTGGGGGATTAGTGGTGGTGCATCCTGGGATAAGAAATAGCTCAGCCAATAAGAGGCCTCACTCTATAGCATAGCGTGCCGAGCCGGAGCTGCAAACGGGACCTTCGCTGGTGGCTAGTGCCCTCCAATTTGGATCAGGGACGACCCTTTGTTCCACCTCCTCCTGCGGCCACTTTGACCACGGACGCCTCCCAGATGGGGTGGGGGGGCATTCCCTGGGCAGGTCAGTCCAAGGAAAATGGCACCCAGAAGAGACCCTACTTCATATCAACATCCTAGAAATGAAGGGCGGTGCTTCTGTCCCTTCAAGCCCTTCACAATTACCTCCCTCTGGTAACATGCAGAACTTAAAATATCTTGACAGTTGAACATGGTTAGTTATCTATTTCATACAGGCCTCCCAGCATTCTCTTTCCGACATCCAGTGCTGACGTCATCTACTATAAGTTGTCCTGCAGCCTTGTAAATGTCAAACATGTGCCATAGTGCTTGCATAAAATACTTTGTTCTGTAGTCTGTGTAGTTAGGTAGGGATTCTGTTCTCACTGCAGTCAACTGGGGTCTGTGTGTGTGTCTGTGCATTTGCTTGACATTATAGAGAACATTTTACACCTGCATGTGGTAACTGTTATTACCATTTTCACACTTATATGACATTTGATAGCAATTTAGTCGAAAACAAAGCATTTACTGTATTTTTTCTGTCTGTTTGCAAAAAAACTAAAAAAAAACAAAAAAAATATTTCTCCTTTCCTAAACTTTCCTAGCTAGTTGTTCCAGTGATCAGATTTTGCTGATCCCTGGGCTTTGTATTTGGTTCCTGTGTTCCTCCATTTTCTTGTGTGGCCAGAGGTAGTTTCTTTACTCACCAGTGGGAGTGGGGAGTACTGAGCTGCTTGTTTGTCCTCAGAGGAGTGCTTAGAGACAGCAATTAGTAATTCGTTGGCCATTTTGGGTCATTTCCTGTTTTTCCAGCCCCTGCTATAAACTGCACGCTTTGGCGGGCTTTTCTGATTAGAGAACTTGGCATAGCTCCTCGTGGTCCCATGCAGAGTTCCTAAGCCAGCAGAGAGAAAAGCAACTTTCTTGATTATAAGTATTATTTAAACTTTTTATTTTGCATTTTTTGATCTTTTGAGCTTTTTGACTAATGTTTGTGCCTATATTACTGTTTTATTACCTTATTTTCCTGTTTTTCTGTGCTTAAATTGTTGATTGCACTTGTTGGCTAAAGTTTTGCTTAAAAGTAACAAACAGGCTAATACACTCAAGTGTACCAGCCTTTGATAGCAATTTAGTAGAAAAACAAAGCATTTACTGTATTTTTTCTGTCTGTTTGCAAAAAAACTAAAAAAAAACAAAAAATATTTCTCCTTTCCTAAACTTTCCTAGCTAGTTGTTCCAGTGATCAGATTTTTCTGATCCCTGGGCTTTGTATTTGGTTCCTGTGTTCCTCCATTTTCTTGTGTGGCCAGAGGTAGTTTCTTTACTCACCAGTGGGAGTGGGGAGTACTGAGCTGCTTGTTTGTCCTCAGAGGAGTGGTTAGAGACAGCAACTAGTAATTTGTTGGCCATTTTGGGTCATTTCCTGTTTTTTCCAGCCCCCTGCTATAAAGCACGATTAGCTGTTGCCACTGTTGCACACAAGAGCAGCGGCGGTTAAACAAGGTTAAAGTATTCGGGCTACTTAAATTCCACTCTTCAAATTTTCCCTTATAACTACCTTCCTTGAACTGTACTGCTGATCTAACCAGCGTATCCTATAACTAAAAAGTTCATCTCTACTTGATTCCCAAGTAGACTATTCTCTATCTGTAAAGCCTAGCACTTGCTCCTACAGTACTTGCACCTTGATAAAGCACTTTTATTATAGATAGTACCCCACCAGCCTAGAACCCACATCCCCCGGAGTCTTTTGTAAGTTTTTTTTTACCTATTACTTCTAGCATGTTGAGGGATCAGTTGCTAGTGTCCTCCCCTGCTCAACTGGTGAACCTGGGTATATTGAGGCAATGTTACAATTGCCTCATGTACACAGACAATCCTCTCCTTCTCCCACAAAACACAAATACATGCGAGAGATGCAACTATACAGCCAAACTGGAGGCTGAGCTCTCTCAACATAGGACTGGCAAGACCAGACAGGAGGAGAAGTTAACCACACACACTACATACCCAGTCACACATAGTACCATCACAACTTCAAATCATACACATAATCGTCATTAGACATACTCGGAGGCTCTGATCAAAAATCTACCAAAACAGCAGAGGCCACCAAAGCAGACACCCAAACAACTACCACCTCAGGACCAAACACATGCAACACATAGACCACACAGTCAGAGTGTCAAACAGTCACAGCCCTTAAGGCCAGACACACACTCATCATTGGTGACTCCATAGTCAGACACACTGGCGCCACTCACCAGACTGAGTAAGGAGAAGGTCACAGTAAGCTGCCTGTCTGGAGCTAGAATCCGCCACATAACGCAAGCACTCAGGTCTCTCAACAGCAGGTACAAGTACGACTCAGTCATTGTCCACGCTGGTGTCCAGCGACCCGAGATACCTCCTTGGACCATGAAAAGAGACATTGAGGAGCTCTCGATTATGTAGCCCAAGCAGGTATGACCCTGACCTTGAGCAGTATCCTACCTTCACCTAGAATGATGCCACAATACAGTGATAAGATGATCAGCTTTAATAATTGGCTTAAATTCTGGTGTCATTCAAAGGGGATCCAATGTCTGTCTGCCTGGAATGACATGCTGGACAAGCCACGCTGTTTCAAGGGACGGCTTGCACCTGTCACCCTGGGCTTCGGATATTGGCAAAGGCTCTTGCCACCCCATAGTGCCTTTTTAGGCAAGGCTCAAATTCTAAACCTACCACCCTAGAACACAAAAAAAGGAAAAACTAAGGGTAATGCTGCTAAACGCCAGAAGTCTCAATCTCAAGATGCACGCACTCGAGGCCCTTCTCAGTATGGAGAACATCATGTCTGTGCTGTGACAGAAACCTGGTTCAAGGCTCCTGAGAGCACCCCAGCACTATCAGGTTTCACCTCATATCATGCGTTCCGCCCCAAAATCCGGACAACACCAAAAGGGGTGTCCATATTCATAAAGGACACCCACACCTCAAGGTTGGTGGCAACGCACAATGCATCGGAGGCCATCCAGGTGCAATTAACCATAGGCAAGACTGCTCTGCAATTTGTAGCATGCTACAGGCCACCCTCTCAAACTCAGGAACCTCACATGGCCTTCCTGAAATCACTGGAGGGGATAAATGTATCTCCAAACACCATCATACTAGGTGACTTCAACTACCCTAATATAGACTGGGAACACTACTCAAGCCCAAACACTTTAGCCCAATGGTTCCTGGAGTTCATAAACTCAAATGCCATGGAACAACTAGTCACCATCCCCACAAGAGGAGAAAACATACTTGATCTCATCATCACGAACATGGGATCACAATGTTCAACACCGGAAGTATACCCCTCACTGGTGAGATCAGATCATAAAACTAATCTCGCTGGAGGTCCTCATCCCGCCCCCACCTGAAATAAAAAAGACCACAGTGAAGAACTTCTGAAAAGCCGACTTCACACTTCTAAAAACTAGTGTGGTCTCCTTTAAGGCCTCTGAGCCAGTGGTAAACATTACTCAAACCGCTGAATCACTTACAAATGCCTTCTACCAGCACCTACAGGACTGCATGGATCAGGCAATCCCAAACAAAACTAAGACTCTTTGTACCAAAGGCAAGCGTCCAGTCTGGTGGACCCCAGCCATAAACAAGCTCTACAACAAAAGGAGGAAGCTACTACAAGATAGAGCAAAATCCTTGAAAGGTAAGACACCTTTGATCCATTATAAGTAAAAAACTAAGAGCTCTCATAAAATCATCCAAGGCAAATGTTGAGAGAAAAATCGCTAAGGACTCAAAAGACAATCATAAGGCCTTCTTTAGCTATGTTAGAAACCTAGGAGGAAACTCCCAGATATGCTCAGAATTAGTTCAAAATGATGTGAAGATTACTGAACCTACACACACTGCCAACATACTGGCTGACAGGTTCAGTGCAAACTTCTCCCCCCCCCAAAAGGAGAGATATCTATACCAGAGGATTGTAGCCCCCCAAACATCTCCAACGCCCAGGTGAGAACTGCTCTTTCCAAGGCAAAAAACACAGCATCCATGGGACCGGATGGTGTCCCAGGCTGTGTGCTCCACGAACTTCTGGAGGAATTAAACCGCAGTTAGGACAGCTGTTTAATCTTAGCATCACCTCAGGATACGTATTCCAAGGAGTGGTATGACGGGCGCGACTGTGGTCCCACTTCACAAGGGCGTGTGCCTCTACCGACCCTGGAAATTACCGTCCCATTAGCTTGACAAGCCTGATCTGCAAAGCCATGGAGATCATAATGGAACTCATAAATAAAGACACAGGAACTTGCAGACTTTGGATCCAACCCAGTTTGGCTTTGTCAAAGGCAGATCATGACTTTAAACTTGGATGACTTTTTCAAACAGTCACCAAGGCCATTGATGAGGGAAAGGCAGTCCATACAGCCTACCTCGACTGGCAAAGGCCTTCGACACAATACCCCACTCAGGTATCATCGAAAAACTCATCAGCTTGAATGTGAACCCGCATCACAAGATGGGTTGCAAACTGGCTAAGTGACAGAACCCACAGGGTCAGAGTTGCTGGAGCCATGTCAGACTCAAAGCCTGTCACAAGTGGTGTGCCACAGGGCTCAGTCCTGGGTCCACTCTTGTTCGGTATCTACTTTCTGAAGTACAAGCAAACACAGGAGGTTATGGCTGACAAAGTTTGCTGATGACTACAAACTGGGCCATAGTCGAAAACACTTCTGACACAGATATCCTTCAGAAGGGCCTCACAGAAACGGATAACTGGTGCCAGAGCCATGGCCTAAAGTTAAACGCCAAGAAATGCATAGTCATACCCTTCGGGAAAAACAAGGTTACCCCTAGCTACCATATAGGTGGCAATCCACTGAGCACAGAAGAAGTCATCAGGGACCTGGGGACCCAGGTTGACACTAGCCTTTCGTTTTGACACTCATGTTGCTAAAGTAGTCAGGAAAACCTTCTACATTGCCCACCTGATCATGGCGCGAAGGGATTCACATCTAGATCAAGGAGGTCATCGTCCCCTGTAATCATCACTCATTAGACCTATGATTGAGTATAATGCCCCATTCGGAATGTATCTGACCCGACACCTGCAGCAGCTGCTGTGGAAAGGCCCCAAAAGTTC
>NC_056744.1:1525778551-1525822976 GCF_019279795.1 Protopterus annectens
TTTAGTTTTCCTACAGATGTTTCCTGCAGCCTTAAATACTGAGGGGGATTCATAAAAGCTACCACAAAGTGTAGACAACATGGAGACTTGGTATAATCATTCTGAGTGAATAGACAGCAGAAAAATGTGGTAAGGATGTTCTTGAATACAGATCGTGTACACTTAGTGCAGGTGTTCATGAATCTGGCTCATCTCATACACAACAGAAATCATTCTTACATGTACAAGATATAACATGAAATGCTAGACCTTATCATCATTAAGGCATACTTGAGAGTCAGATAGGAAATGTATGTTTCTATCTTTCTCCAGATTTCCCTTAATATATGTCTTGCCTTGACTTATGGTATCAGTCTGTGAACTGTGCTGTTCCATGATGGCACTAAACATAGGATTTCAAGGTTATGATGCAGCTTTAATACCATTCAGAATGGCAGCTGAAAACAAAGTTAACAACACAGCTTCTTCTTCAAGAGTGAAATTTTAGAGTGCTATGCATTATGGGTACTATGCATTCTTAAAGTGCAAGGACATTTACACAGATAAAATACAGACAACAGAATTTTTTTTACTCAAAACTGCTATCATTGTGAAAGATATTCTTTCTTTATATAGGAATTAAACAGAATTATTACTGACCTCAATATTTCTGCTTTATCCATGGGGTTCTGACTTCATTTAATGTCATCCTGTACAAGTCTGTACAACTCCAAACCCTGAATAAAGAGATGCTAGAAAAAAAATATGTCTATCATGTTGGGACACCACACAGACATTTGTTATATTACTTGTTCCCTTTTTCAGTATATTTGACATTTTCTTATAATGCATGGTTGCCTGAAAAATGCTGTGCCCCCAGCCATTATGTTATTCCAAATGATCTCTCTTGTTCTGCCACTACCCGAGTTGGTGTTTTATGCTCTTCCTTTAATTGCTGTACCTCTTACTCCCATCCACGTTTATATCCAAAAGTTTGTATGAAAGTCTTTTAACAAATATATTATAATAATAACAACTAAGAGATGAGTGATGCACCACACCATAAAATGTATCTCAACGATTTATTCAGAGCTGTATCTCAATAGGACAAAAAACAACAAACAACGAATTAGCGCTTTCAGCTATCAAAGCCTTCTTCAGATCCACATTCAAAATCCACATCTCAATCTAATATAAAGCATATAGCAGCCAATGACAAAAAACATGTAAACAAGCTGCTTTGCTCTAACCAATACACGTGCTTATACAAGCACTCCATCATCCAATGTGTTTCGTTATTCTAATTAGCTTTGACTAGCAAGTTAAGATGGAAAATGAAAATTAGACTTCGCTTTCTCAAACATCATTGTTGTCAGCTAGCAAATGAAAGCAGAAATGTAAATCAGACTTTACTTCCTTAAAAATCATTGGTTTACTTTAAACATTACACAAAACCTAGCTTTAACAAGCAAGTTAGGATGGAAAATATAAATTGAACTTCACTTTCTCAAACATCATTGGTCTGAGCTAGCAAATGAAAGCAGAAATGTAAATCAGACTTTGCTTGCTTAGAAATCATTGGTTTGCGTTAGACATTAAACAAAACATAGGGAACGTATATCAAAAAATGATTCCCTATCACTTTCATAAGAATAAAAAACAAATTATTCCAAGTTCACTCATCAAAAAGCGCAATTCTATAAAGACATTTAACAAAACATATCTTACTAAAATATAAATAATTAAAACATTTTAGCATTTAAAAATATGTATGCAAAGTCCTTAATAACAAAGTGCTAAGAAAATATAATATATCTATAAATTATGTGATATATACTACCTATATAAAAATTATTACACAACAGAAGCAGAAAAGATATACATTATAAGTTCCCAAACTTATAGGAGGAGACCACACTAGTTTTTAGAAGTGTGAAGTCGGCTTTTGAGAAGTTTTTCACTGTGGTCTTTTTTATTTCAGGTGGGAGCGGGATGAGGACCTCCAGCGAGATTAGTTTATGATCTGATCTCACCAGTGAGGGGTATACTTCCGGTGTTGAACATTGTGATCCCATGTTCGTGATGATGAGATCAAGTATGTTTTCTCCTCTTGTGGGGATGGTGACTAGTTGTTCCATGGCATTTGAGTTTATGAACTCCAGGAACCTTTGGGCTAGAGTGTTTGGGCTTGAGTAGTGTTCCCAGTCTATATTAGGGTAGTTGAAGTCACCTAGTATGATGGTGTTTGGAGATACATTTAATCCCTCCAGTGTTTTCAGGAAGGCCATGTGAGGTTCCTGAGTTTGAGAGGGTGGCCTGTAACATGCTACAAATTGCAGAACAGTCTTGCCTATGGTTAATTGCACCTGGATGGTCTCCGATGCATCGTGCGTTGCCACCAACCTTGAGGTGTGGGTGTCCTTTATGAATATGGACACCCCCCCTCCTTTTTTGGTGTTGTCCGGATTTTGGGGCCGGAACGCATGATATGAGGTGAAACCTGTTAGTGCTGGGGTGCTCTCAGGAGCCTTGAACCAGGTTTCTGTCACAGCACAGGCATCGAGTGCGTGCATCTTGAGATTGAGACTTCTGGCATTGAGCAGCATTACCCTTAGTTTTTTTCCTTTTTTGTGTTCTAGGGTGGTAGGTTTAGAATTTGAGCCTTGCCTAAAAAAGGCACTATTGGGGTGGCAAGAGCCTTTGCCAATATCTGGAAGCCCAGGGGTGACAGGTGCAAGCCGTCCCTTGCGAAGCAGCGTGGCTTGTCCAGCATGTCATCCCAAGCAGACAGACATTGGCTCCCCTTTGAATGACACCAGAATTTAAGCCAATTATTAAAGCTGATCATCTTATCACTGTATTGTGGCATCATTCTAGGTGAAGGTAGGATACTGCTCAAGGTCATGGTCATACCTGCTTGGGCTACATAATCAGAGAGCTCCTCAATGTCTCTTTTCATGTAGTCCAAGGAGGTACGTCTCAGGTCGTTGACACCGGCGTGGACAATGACTGAGTCGTACTTGTACCTGCTGTTGAGAGACCTGAGTGCTTGCGTTATGTGGCGGATTCTAGCTCCCGACAGGCAGCTTACTGTGACCTTCTCCTTACTCAGTCTGGTGAGCGGGACGTCAGTGTGTCTGACTATGGAGTCACCAATGACGAGTGTGTCTGGCATTGTGTTTTGCCTTAAGGGCTGTGACTGTTTGACACTCTGACTGTGTGGTCTATGTGTTGCATGTGTTTGGTCCTGAAGTGGTAGTTGTTTGGGTGTCTGCTTTGGTGGCCTCTGCTGTTTTGGTAGATTTTTGATCAGAGCCTCCGAGTATGTCTTTGTGTGATTATGTGTATGATTTGAAGTTGTGATGGTACTATGTGTGACTGGGTATGTAGTGTGTGTGGTTACCTTCTCCTCCTGTCTGGTCTTGCCAGTCCTATGTTGAGAGAGCTCAGCCTCCAGTTTGGTCGTATAGTTGCATCTCTCGCATGTATTTGTGTTTTGTGGGAGAAGGAGAGGATTGTCTGTGTACATGAGGCAATTGTAACATTGCCTCAATATTCCCAGGTTCACCAGTTGAGCAGGAGAGGACACTAGCAACTGATCCCTCGACATGCTAGAAGTAATAGATAAAAAAACTTACAAAAGACTCCGGGGGATGTGGGTTCTAGGCTGGTGGGGTACTATCTATAATAAAAGTGCTTTATCAAGGTGCAAGTACTGTAGGAGCAAGTGCTAGGCTTTACAGATAGAGAATAGTCTACTTGGGAATCAAGTAGAGATGAACTTTTTAGTTATAGGATACGCTGGTTAGATCAGCAGTACAGTTCGAGGAAGGTAGTTATAAGGGAAAATTTGAAGAGTGGAATTTAGGTAGCCCGAATAGTTTAACCTTGTTTAACCGCCGCTGCTCTTGTGTGCAACAGTGGCAACTCCGTGCTAAATCGCACTAACGCGTGCTTTATAGCAGGGGGCTGGAAAAAACAGGAAATGACCCAAAATGGCCAACAAATTACTAGTTGCTGTCTCTAACCACTCCTCTGAGGACAAACAAGCAGCTCAGTACTCCCCACTCCCACTGGTGAGTAAAGAAACTACCTCTGGCCACACAAGAAAATGGAGGAACACAGGAACCAAATACAAAGCCCAGGGATCAGCAAAATCTGATCACTGGAACAACTAGCTAGGAAAGTTTAGGAAAGGAGAAATATTTTTTGTTTTTTTTTAGTTTTTTTGCAAACAGACAGAAAAATACAGTAAATGCTTTGTTTTTCGACTAAATTGCTATCAAAGGCTGGTACACTTGAGTGTATTAGCCTGTTTGTTACTTTTAAGCAAAACTTTAGCCAACAAGTGCAATCAACAATTTAAGCACAGAAAAACAGGAAAATAAGGTAATAAAACAGTAATATAGGCACAAACAGTAGTCGAAAAGCTCAAAAGATCGAAAAATGCAAAATAAAAGTTAAAAAATACTTATAATCAAGAAAGTTGCTTTTTCTGCTCTCTGCTGGCTTAGGAACTCTGCAGGGGACCACGAGGAGCTATGCCAAGTTCTCTAATGCCAGAAAAGCCCACCAAAGCGTGCTTTATAGCAGGGGGCTGGAAAAAACAGGAAATGACCCAAAATGGCCAACGAATTACTAGTTGCTGTCTCTAACCACTCCTCTGAGGACAAACAAGCAGCTCAGTACTCCCCACTCCCACTGGTGAATAAAGAAACTACCTCTGGCCACACAAGAAAATGGAGGAACACAGGAACCAAATACAAAGCCCAGGGATCAGCAAAATCTGATCACTGGAACAACTAGCTAGGAAAGTTTAGGAAAGGAGAAATTTTTTGTTTTTTGTAGTTTTTTTGCAAACAGACAGAAAAAAATACAGTAAATGCTTTGTTTTTCGACTAAATTGCTATCAAAGGCTGGTACACTTGAGTGTATTAGCCTGTTTGTTACTTTTAAGCAGAACTTTAGCCAACAAGTGCAATCAACAATTTAAGCACAGAAAACAGGAAAATAAGGTAATAAAACAGTAATATAGGCACAAACAGTAGTCGAAAAGCTCAAAAGATCGAAAAATGCAAAATAAAAAGTTTAAAAAATACTTATAATCAAGAAAGTTGCTTTTTCTGCTCTCTGCTGGCTTAGGAACTCTGCAGGGGACCACGAGGAGCTATGCCAAGTTCTCTAATGCCAGAAAAGCCCGCCAAAGCGTGCTTTATAGCAGGGGCTGGAAAAAACAGGAAATGACCCAAAATGGCCAACAAATTACTAGTTGCTGTCTCTAACCACTCCTCTGAGGACAAACAAGCAGCTCAGTACTCCCCACTCCCACTGGTGAGTAAAGAAACTACCTCTGGCCACACAAGAAAATGGAGGAACACATGAACCAAATACAAAGCCCAGGGATCAGCAAAATCTGATCACTGGAACAACTAGCTAGGAAAGTTTAGGAAAGGAGAAATATTTTTTTGTTTTTTTTAGTTTTTTTGCAAACAGACAGAAAAAATACAGTAAATGCTTTGTTTTTCTACTAAATTGCTATCAAAGGCTGGTACACTTGAGTGTATTAGCCTTTTTGTTACTTTTAAAGCAAAACTTTAGCCAACAAGTACAATCAACAATTTAAGCACAGAAAAACAGGAAAATAAGGTAATAAAACAGTAATATAGGCACAAATAGTAGTCAAAAAGCTCAAAAGATCGAAAAATGCAAAATAAAAAGTTTAAAAAATACTTATAATCAAGAAAGTTGCTTTTTCTGCTCTCTGCTGGCTTAGGAACTCTGCAGGGGACCACGAGGAGCTATGCCAAGTTCTCTAATGACTGTTTGGTGGTAGAGGAATGAACTCCGCTCGTACTACAGGACACAAGTCACCAACAAATGATGGATAATTCCAAAACAGAAGTGGATGAGTCCAAAGCAATAGTTTATTGTAACCAAGTTGAGCACTTTCGGCTGTACCCCAGCCTTCATCAGAACAAATAACACAACTAGGCAACGTGGTATATATACACACACACACACATATAATCAAACAATTGAATCATCAAGAGAAAAAAGGCGCCAAATAGTTTAAAGATACATAGTACTAAATAGCATATAAACACAGCCTCGACTCTATGATAAAGGAACCTACATAAAACAATGGAAACGTCCATTGGCTTGATAGCAAGAACTCTAAGTGCGTTGAACTAATATGTAAAAACAGTGTTGTTTGAAAACAAGATCATAATTTAAAATTATATGTAGATGTAAAATCTGTACCAATGTGTGGAACACAGCTAGTCCTTCCAATAAATATAAACTACCATAAAATATATGTATATAAAAAATATATATATATAAAAAATGCAAAATGCATACAAAATGTCTTAAGTATAATGAATAAAAATCATAACCATGACACCAAATATTCTCTAATGAGATTTTTGTTGAGAAAGAGCTCAAGACATTGATTCCTAAAGCTAATACAGTTATTAAAGACACAGGAGATTTTTTACAGCAATTATATGAAGCTGCATACAATGTAAATGATTATGAATGTCTATTACTGGTGACTTTAGATGTTAATAGTAATAATAAATCACGTGACTCCTTATTTGCAAACACTATCGGTTCATATTAGAATAAACTTCCCACAGAACTGACCTCCCTAGGCTCATGTCACCTTTTCAAAAAACAGATTAGAAATCACTTACTAAATCACTGGCTATGCCCATGCTCCAATCCCGATTGAGCTCAGCAAATGTATTACCCTCTCTAGTCCCCTCCTTTGTACCTTTCACTCTTTTGTTCAAAATTCTGACTGACTTCGCCAACCCCCTCTTTTGTACCTTCACTCTATTGTTCAAATTTCTGTTTGACTTCCCCTCTGACCATCTGCTTTCTTTCTCTTGCTTCTTTTATCTGACTTCCTATATCCTTCTACCTTTTGCACTCATCACTACCTTGTTCCCCCTCTCTTTCTCCTACTGGCTACTCCTCAGCTTTACTATGCCCATAATATTCCTAACAAACGGAAACTGTACTTTTTCCACTTTCTGCTTACTTCATTTCTGCTTTTATTTTCTCTCTAACTACATAATAACTGTTACACTACCTGCTTGCATAGTTAACACTGTATATTGTCTGTATCTTTCTTTTTGCCAATTCCTGATTTGTTGTTTTGACTAGTGACTAGTGATTTTTTTTAACTGTAAACTTTATTTTATGATACTGGAGCTTTTCTCCTCAGCCCTTGACTGAAATTTGACTTGTCATCTAGTCAGACTAGCCCAGGAACACTGTATATGCGATTGTACTTTGCCTTTTGACATTATTTTATTGTTAGTTTATTAGTGACTGTTTAAACTGTAGTGTTATAGTCTGATAGTGGAGCTTTTCTCCTCGGGCCTCTGCTGAAAATGGACATGTATCCAGCCAGACTAGCCCGGTTAACAAATGTAAAATAAATAAAATAAATAATAGCCTTTTTACATCTATACCCAATGATTATGGGGTTGAAGTCATCAGAAGATTTCTTTTGGAAGAAAAAAATAATCCTAGGCTAATTTGTATACTTCTTGACTTCATTCTCAGCAATAACATCTTTACGTATGAAGGCAAATACTATTGGCAAAGTTGGGGGGTAGCCATGGGCACCCTCTGTGCCAATAGTTATGCGAATTTGGTCCTAGCACAATGGGAGAGAGAATGGATGAGAGACTCAATGAATCAATGGAGCAAATGCATTACTTTATACAACCATTTTGTTGACGATATTTTTATCATTTGGAGAGGTGATGGAGAGCAGTTAAATAATTTTGTTTACTATCTGACAGAGACTACTGATTTTTTAAGGTTTGAATACAAAAGCTCCAGGTTTGAAATGTTTATTTTTTTTATGTTAGTATACGCTTAGACCTGAAGGAAGGTATTTCTACCAGCCTCTTTCGTAAACAAATGTGGTGGAATCATATGTTGCATTATACTAGTATGCATCCTCGACATATTTTCAATAATATTGTGGAAAATCAGACAGTTAGGATTTCTAAACTCTGTACTGAAGAAAAAGAGTTTATTGAGGAAAGGAACAGTTTACTGAAGAGTTTTGAACAGAGAGGATATTCGACTAGGAGAGTGAACTCAAATGTCATAGAAGCCACTGAACTGAGAAAAAACAAGGGGAGACCTTTGTATTCAACTTGAAACATAGGGAATGAGAGTCATCATACTAATACTAAGAATATGAATTCTTTGAGAGTTGGCTTAACTTTTGGATCTGACCATAATACTATCTGCCAAGTGATTAAGAAATACTGGCCGGTTCTGACTGCTGATACTAAGATAAAAGGCATAGTAGGTTCAACTCCAACTTTTCAGTTCAAAAATAAGAAAAATCTAAAAAGACTATTATGTGATAGGGAAGGAACAGGCTCTTCTGGCAGAATGATGAACAAAGAAAGCTCTATAGGAACTAAAAAATGTGGGTTTTGTAAGACCTGCTATGTAATGAACTGCACCAAGTCATTTACACATCCGGACACAGGAAAAATATTTTATTTTTCTGGGACTGCTAATTGTAATAGTAGAAATGTGATTTACATCGCTACCTGCACAGTTTGTACAGCTTTTTATGTAGGGAAAACCAATATGAAAATGAAAGAAAGGATTTCCAAACATTTATCAGATATAAGGACCAGAAAATAAACTAATGCTTTATTTACACATATAAAAAGCAATGAAGGGCATAATTTTCATTTCATGATAATATCTCAGTTAAAACAAAATGAAAGAGAAGGTGATTTGGTGAATTTGACTGAACATGAGGAATCCAAATGGATTATGAGACTGTGGGCTGATCATCCACCTGGATTAAATGGAAGCGTACCAATCAAGCCGTTTTTGAAGAATAGAAAAATTATTCAATATACAGCCTAGCTTAATAAATAATTTTCATATAGTTGACTTGTTAACAACTATCAATCATATGATTTTTATATATTGTGTACTATCGTCTGTTTGAAGGTTCTGATTATGACCCATATTGCCTTATTAATTGTCCAAGTGACTTGTATTATATTTATATATATTTATATTTTTATTTTTATTTCTAGTCACTTTTGTTTATAGTAGAAATTTAAGATAGTTATCATATCTTTTTATGGTGCTGTTCAGACTTTTTATAGCTCCTAGGGTTCGTTGTTTATGACATCTTCAACGATAGTGTTTGCTTATACTATTAATGTATATTTTTTCTGTTGTTTAATAATTTTTATGTAGGTAGTATATATTACATAATTTATAGATATATTATATTTTATATCCTTTTTACAACTTGTTTTGGTTGGTGGCAGTCTCTGGATCTGTTTGAACTTTTCATTACTGGTTTGGTATTGAGCGGAGGTTGGCCGTTACTTTTTTCTTTGGTGTTGTGATATTATATTTTATATTTTATTAGCACTTTGTTATTAAGGACTTTGCATACATATTTTTAAATGCTAAAATGTTTTAATTATTTATATTTTAGTAAGATATGTTTTGTTAAATGTCTTTATAGAATTGCACTTTTTGATGAGTGAACTTGGAATAATTTGTTTTGTATTCTTATGAAAGCGATAGGGAATACTTTTTTGATATAAGTTCCCTATGTTTTGTTTAATGTCTAACTCAAACCAATGATTTCTAAGCAAGCAAAGTTTGATTTACATTTCTGCTTTCATTTGCTAGCCCAGACCAACGATGTTTGAGAAAGTGAAGTTTAATTTACATTTTCCATCCTAACTTGCTAGTTAAAGCTAGGTTGTGTCTAATGTTTAAAGTAAACCAATGATTTTTAGCAAGTAAAGTCTGATTTACATTTCTGCTTTCATTTGCTAGCTGAGAACAATGATGTTTGAGAAAGCAAAGTCTAATTTACATTTTCCATCTTAACTTGCTAGTCAAAGCTAATTAGAATAATGAAACACATTGGATGATGAAGTGCTTGTATAAGCACTTGTATTGGTTAGAGCAAAGCAGCTTGTTTACATGTTTTTTGTCATTGGCTGCTATATGCTTTATTTTAGATTGAGATGTGGCTTTTGAATATGGATCTGAAGAAGGCTTTGATAGCTGAAAGCGCTAATCCATTGTTTGTTGTTTTTTGCCTTGTTGAGATACAGCTCTGAATAAATCGTTGAGATACGTTTTATGGTTTGGTGCATCGCTCATCTCTTAGTTATTGTTGTGATTTTGCTGAGCAAGCTTAAACGGAACATTCTTCTGCCTTTTTGTTCAGTCTTTTAACAAATCTCATGTGGCCTGAATCCTGGCTCCATTGCTCGGTGTTGTAGTGTTGTAGTCATCTTCACCTTGCTTCAACCAACTCAAGAGATTGTATACTGAAATATCTGCTACACATTGCCATGTTATTAGGTTGCACCATTGTTCTCTTAATGGTTTGTGTTCTGCAAATGAACTTTCTGAACAAAAAAGTATGCATTTAGGGTACTAAGTATACCTTTTTCTTAAATTATTACTTTGTTTTAATTTAATTTCCTCTTTTCAGGAAAAACTTAAGGTAGTATTTATACTACTAGGAGAAATTAGACTAGGGTATCAGGAAACTTTCCCTACTGTTTTTATAGGTGCCATGAAATTGGTTATATCCACCTGAGCTTCCATCAACTCAAGCAGATGGGGTCTCAGTTTAATGTCTCTTCTAAATGAAGGCTTGTTTAGGAGTGTAGCACTCCCTTTATGCTGTACAGCAACATCAGCAATCAATCTACTTGTTGTGGGAATAAAACCCACAACCTTCTGCACTAGAGGTGAGTGTGCTACCTGCTATGCCAGTGGTAGCTGTCACTGTAGAATCCTGTAAAAACTTCAGGTATTTCCAAAGTCCCAACTTTCATGGTGTTTTAGGTACCCAGCTACCAATGAGAAAATGGCAACAGTATTTTCAAATTTACGCTGCCAGTCAGTAGACCCCTACAATTGATGCTTCCATTGCTACCCTGTTTGGTAAGAGAAATCCAGTATGTGGTGTCAGCTGGCCAAACAACAATTAGCAGTTCATCTGCATTCCCTTTCTCTTACAAGTTCCTTACAACAGATGCCTCATAGATGTTAAGATGGATGTGCCAAGGTCTTGGACAGTCCAGGAAGTCTGAATGCCTCAGCAGATCAGAATTAAAAAAATATGAAAAAATACTCCGATTCTGAAATTTTATGTAAGATCCTGGGGTGATCATGTGATACTTTTAGGGAAGCTGCTTTATGCATTCCTTTTCATCCTTTTCATTCAAAGAGTTCTATTAGAAAGAAGAAAAGAAGTAGTGAGGCTGTTTTTTATGGTCCAATAGTGATTAAAATAGCTACAGTTTTTCCTCCTGTTAGAGGGCATAATCTGGTCCATATGCTTGCTTGCCTGGGAGGAGGCATCTGTTCTTAAGACAAGGGGGCAAGGTTCTGTGCCCTTCCCTTTATGGTCTTCTCCAAGCAGCTTGTCAGGTTGTTTTCTAGCTTCACACAAGAAAATGTCTTTCTTTTCACATAAAAGGGCTTTTCTATTTGCTGTTTAATGAAAAATCTTACTCCTTTATAATTGGGCCTGCTCTCTATTCTTCCTTATCTTCTCCATTGTTAAATTCAGGCTTGGCTTAGCTTAGGGATCCATTATCTGTCAGCCTGGAAGACATGGTCAACAGGCCATGCTGCTTTGCCAGAGATGGACTGCATCTGTCTCATCTTGGCTTTCAGACACTGACAAAGGCATTAGCCACCTTCATTGTGCCTTTTTTAGGCAGTGTCATAATAAACACCTTCCCAACATAACAAAATCCTCTCTAGATAACCTCATCATACTGCTGCTTAATGCTAGGAGTCTAAACAAAAAACTCCACTCCCTGGAAGCACTCCTCACTTTGGAAGTTACTGATGTGTGTGCAGTCACCAGGACATGGTTCAAAAGCATGGAAAGCACCCTGGCCGTGCAGGGCTACAATGCCTTCCATATGTTCAGACCACAAACTGAGCATAAAAGAACCAAAGGAGGAGGTGTATCTAACTTCATTAAGAATAAGTACAACTTGAGACTGGTCAAACAGTATGACTCTCTTGAGCTACTCCATGTCCAATTAACTATAGGCAAAGTCCCCCACTACATCATAGCTAGCCATATATCACCTGCCATGAAACAGGAAAAGCACACCACATACGTGGACGTACAGGAGTCATTTGCCATACAGCTCAACAACTTACTCATGGGTGATTTTATCTATCCTACCATTGACTGGGCAACATACACGGCCACAAACATGCTGGCTCAGAGGTTCTTGGACTTTGTCAATGGAAATGCTCTGCAACAGCTAGTCAGCACACCCATAAGATGCTTAAATGTCCTTGATACAGTACTCACTAACATGGGAGAGCATTTCACCTCCCCCCACAGTATCCTTTCCTCCCTGATAAGATTGGACAATAAATCAGTCTTGTTCAATGTAATTATAAGACCAGACAGCCCATCAAGCTCAAAAACACTTAAGAATTTTTCAAAGAAAAATTACCTTCTACTAAATGAAGGTAAAAGAAGGCTCAAAACCTCCTCAAGCACAGATAACACAGACTCCTATGCAGAGGTGAATACCTATGTTCTGTATAACCACTTAAGCAGTTGTACAGAATCAGCTTAAAAACAGGACTTGACAAAAAAACAAGCCACTCTGGTGGACCTCTAGTATAAACAGGCAATACAACAAGAGAAAGAAACTAATGTCCAACAACACGAGGAAAGTGACTTAGCAGAGGAAGAAATCCCTCTAGCTTAAACAAACATATTAGAGACCTTGTCAAGTCCTCCAAAGCTAATTATGAAGCAAAAATAGCCTTCCTGGATAAGGAAATCACAAGGCATTCTTTAACTATGTCCGACATCTAAAAGTGAATACTCAGCAATGTGCTGAGCTGGTTATGGATGGAACCATCCATACTCAACTGCAGGTAATAGCCAAGCTGCTAGCTGACAGATTTGGAACAAACTTCACTCCCTGTCCCCTCCAGTCATCCCCCACAGTATACCTGCCACCATTCCAAAGCCTATTATCTCAAGAGAGCAGGTCATCTTGGGACTCTCCAAGGATAAAAACACGGCATCAGTGGGACCAGACAACATCTCAGGTTGCTTATAAAAACAACTTAAAACATGATCTAGCAGACCACTCAGATCCTTGTAAAACCGCAGCCAGCAAACTGGCTATCTTCCTGCAGAGGACAGCAACAGTAATCCCTCTGCACAAAGGGAGACCATCAACTGACCCTGGGAATTATAGGCCCATAAGTTTGGCTAGCCTTTTCTGCAAGACCATGGAAAGAATCATCATGGACCTTATTAACAAGGACATAGGTAATCTCCAAATTCTGGACACAACCCAGTTCAGATTTGGTAAAGGTAGATCATGCCTGTTAAACATGATTGACTTCTTCGAGAAAGTCACCAAGACCATGGACAAAGGAAAGACATACCGCCTCTCTTGACCTAGCCGAAGCATTTGACACAATTCCCAACTCAGGTGTTACAGAGAAACTCTCCTAAATGGGAATGAACTCTTACATTATCAGATGGTTAGCCAACTGGCTCATTGACAGAACACATACTGCCAAAGTAGGGGACTTCATCTCTAGCAAAAGACCAGTCACCAGCGCATACCACCGGATTCTGTGTTGGGCCCCTTACTGCTCGGAATTTATTTCTCAGAAGTCCAGGCAAACTTGGATGGCCTGTGGCTGACCAAGTACGCTGACGATTGCAAATTGGGAGCAATCATTAAGTCCCCCATTGATGTTAATATAATGCATACAGGGTTAAAGTAGACAAATGACTGGTGCCAAAGCCACAGATTAAAGTTAATGCAAAATAATGCATTATTATTCTCTTTGGGAAAGTTAACATCCCTGCTAATTACATTATAGACAGCACCTCCCTAAGTGAAGACCCAGTAGTACGTGATCTGGGTACTCAGGTTGATATCCATCTGAACTTTGACCACCACATATCCACAGTAGTAAGGAAATCCTTCTATGTGGCACATCTTATAAGCAAAGGCATCTCATCTAGATCTAAGGATGTTATAATCCCATTATAATCTGCCCTCATCAGACCACTAAGTGAGTACAATGCTCCCTTTTGCATGTACCTCACCAGACACCTGCAACAACTGGAGAGACCACAGAGGTTTCTCGACAAGAAATTATAGGGCAAATAAAACAAGTCTGCAAGATTGAAAGCCCTGTCACTGTATCCTGTCTCCTACAGTTTGCTAAGGGGTGACTTGTGCCTGGCTTACAGGGCAGTCTCTGATGGAAATGCTACACATTTGTAAATCAAACTGCGTAAGAGTCACATGATCCAGGGATCTTAACTTAGCCTCTGACATGAACATGCAATGCTGGAGAGATAGATACATCTCCCACAGACTGACACTTTGCTGGAACAAGCTCCCAATTCAAGTGAAACAGAGCCACTCCCTAATCCTCTTCAAACGCAACCCAGATCAATCAATGGGTAACTGCAAATTCACTCCTGGGGTGGTGCTCATGTTCCTCCTGGACAGAGAAAGTTGGAATTAACTTCCACAGACCCTTACCTCTGTGGACTTCACTCCAATAATCACCTTCAATTGGGGCAACTTGTGATAAATATGGCTAGGCTTGTAAGGGTTCTAGGGTCATTAACCTAGTAACTTTCTATGAACCTATGAACCTATGAACAAAAGGGCAAATGAGGATAGATTACAAGTATTCTCTCTCTTTTTTTGTCAGAGTTTTGTTTAGAGACTAGTCACAAATATCAGATACAACATACACAACATTTTGAATTCCCTTTAGACCTTTATCTGCCCTGAACTAAAAAGTGTAGCCTAGTTATTAGCATAAAGTTGTAGAAGAGATACTGCCTACAAAGATCTGATACCTGCAGCCTCTTATGAAATGTGGTGTGTTACTAAACTGTTGAATCTTTGCAAACTTGCTGAGTTACTCCTAATACCTGAGAATAGAGAGTACCATTATGAACTTCATCTGTCATTTGATCCTTCACCACTGCAACTCTGAAAAATAACATTAAGCCAGTTGCTTACAGTCTAATAAGTAATGTGTTGCTATCAGTTATTAAGATAAATAACCTCTTCTATGAAAACATTGTCAAATCTCTTTCCATTTGAGTTTTGCTGTAATGTCTGTAACACTCACTACACTGGCTTAACCACTAGGTCTGGGCTTGAAGACAGTATATGGGAGAAGAGCAATGCATGTGTGTGTGTGTGTGTGTGTGTGTGTGTGTGTGTGTGTGTGTGTGTGTGTGTGTGTGCGTGTGTGTGTGTGTGTGTGTGTGTGTGTGTGTGTGTGTGTGTGTGTGTGTGTGTGTGTGTGTGTGTGTCTGTGTCTGTGTGTGTGTTCTTGTTTATGTTTTTATGGGAGAGGGGTAGACACAGGTTTCACCCAGATTAAATATTTCTAGTGTCATGTCACAGAAATAAGCTTCATTTGGTAACAGACAAGGGGCATGGGGTTAGTTGGAAAGCAACTAAGATTTATTTTTATTTCTGTTTGTTTTCAACCAATTGTGAAACAACAAATCTCAAACGGTGGTAGTCTCCTTTTGGGAAAGGTCTCTCAGCTATAAACAGTACATGAGAAAATGCAGGTTAGCCATTATACACTTCTGTCGTCCACAACTTATTTAGAATGCAGGTAGTTTTCTTTTTCAGGTGCACTCATCAACTCTCCTGACTACTACTTTTTCTATAACCTAGCCTGCAGCATGTCTCTGTATCACTTACTTGTCAAAGAGCACATGACTGTTGAGTCTGTACAACAGCCTTTCTCACTTTCCCCACCCCACCTTTAACTGAATTGAAAATGTCTTACGGCTTTATCTTATTTAACAATGACTTGAATATTTATTCCCAAATGTACTTACCCGATGCAAGCTGGCTGCTTCACCTACAGGCAAGAAGCTATGACCAGCATGTTTTGCAGAATCCCGACAGATGATGCAGACAAGGGTCTCATCCTCTCTGCAGAATAATTTCAGTTTCTCTTCATGCTGCTCACAGAAAGCAGTGTTTAGTGGCTGGCCTACTACCGAATTCCCATCTGTGCTCCCTGTTCTCAGTCTCACGGCTTCAACTTGTTTTGCTAGTAACCAGTTCACAGTGTATTTCCTGGTTTTAAATTCCTTCCTGCACTCAGGACAGTCAGGCACTTTATCACTGCTGTCCCAAACTTTCTCAATACAAGACTTGCAGAAATTGTGTCCACAGTCCAGAATAACAGGCTTTATAAACAATTCCAAGCACACAGGACATGTTAAAAATTCCTCATCATCACATTCCTGTGAAACAACATTCGCAGCCATCTTTAATAGCTGTCTGCTTTTCCTTTGGTTTCACTTTCTCTCACAAAGGAAGTGCTTTTGAGTGATAGAACACGCCTAACTCAAACTTTTTTTTTGTTTCTTTAAGTAACACTCCACTAACAGTTAGCATTTATAACTGGATTTGCAACTGTACTGCAAGGCAGTTTGAGTCGCAGATCAGTACATTTAACAATTTTAACAAGTCAATAAAGGCTCACAATTCTACCAAGGATTTGATATTGGAATTTAAAAAGAAATACACAGATTATTGATATATAAAGAGGACATGAAATAAAATTAACTTAATTTCACTTATATGATTTAACCAAAAAAATTACTTCACACAGTATATGGAAAATGAACATACCAAGTCTAAAATAATGGGGCGACAAAGGACCAAAAACAGGGGCAGATTTTAAATACTGCTCTTACAAACTTAGAAAGTTGCTAGAATAATGGGATTTGTGCTGGCACACATATTCTGAAGGATATGAAGTCTGAAACTCAAGTGTATGCGATTATTTAGTGAATTTAATCCTCAGCGATATGCCAAAACACCACAAATATTATGAAGAACAGACCAACAATATGAGGTGAAAATCTGGGCATTCTGCAAAAATCTGGACAATTGAGAGGTATGAAACAAGATGCAAATATTAAAGTTGTTACTCAGACTGACTGCACTTTGTACAATTATAAACTTAAAAGTAAATAGGACAGGTCAAGTTTAAACAGAGTTCACTTAAATGGTCAACCCATACAAATACACTCATCACATCATCCCTACCAAAAGTCACCTGCAAAAACAGAGTCTTACTTTTCAAAAATTATTTTGAATTCCTGCTGAAACATTGAGCAAAGAGTCAGTAAGTAGCAGCCACATAATTATGCGCAAGTATAACTTGTTAGAGGCACTTGCTGTTTCTACAGCCTGATTCACTGTTTAAAGGGGCAGCTCATGCATGTGCTTTCTGCCACTCCGAGGCATCTAACTGTTCTCTTGGGGAGCTATATTCTCCAGCAAAAACAAATGCAAAAGGGTACTTGGCCATCTGATCAATGTTCAGGAAAATCTGCCTCACAGCAGTTGGTTCTCTAGTTCTGTTATTCACGGGGCTGGCTTATTTGTGGACTCTATACATTTCCCTCTAAACTAGTGATTCTCTAAATTGCCATTAAGTGTGAAAGATTAGTGTGAGTCCATGTGTCCAGAAATATTTTTACAGCCTTGCATACATTGATGATATTAGATAGTCCAGTCCATATACTGTCTTTCGGCTTTTCCCGGTTAGGGGTCACCACAGCGGAACTCCGGTCCGCTAATGATTGGCAGTAAATTTTTAAATGCTGGCGTGCCGGGCCTAACACACAACCTTCAATGAAGGAATGCCCATTTATGCATATCGACACATAGAAGACGCTCTGAGAATCGAACGTGCAACGTCTAACTGTGAGGCGACAACGCTACCGCAGCACCACCACTGCTGTACATAGTCAAGTCCATATATTACACAGAATTGGATTAATCAGGTAATCACAGAATAAATGAATAAAATAGCTGTCACATCAGCTCTTAATAGCACGTGTAAGAACTATGCAGTGGTCCAGTGATATGGGTAGTACGACTCCCGAGAAACAATCTATCCAGAAGTAGGTGCACTGCCTTTGACCATTCTGATGGATACAGTTAAGTGTTAAGAAGATCTGACAAGCATTGAAATCAACCCTTTTTCCCCATTTTGTACATGGGTTTGGGGGATCACATCACCAGTGACCAAATCACCTAGACAGCGCCAGCCTTATGCATGTCAACTAGACAACTTCCTAGGACACCATACTTGGAGGATGCGCTTCCTGATTTATTTATTTATTTTTAGAGTTACAAACTATGTAGTTGCTTTGCTCTAAAAATAAATAAAATGTGTCATCCTACTTCAATAAAATATGCCTGCACCACACCATGACAGTTGTCCCAGGAGGCAAGTGCCCCACTTGACTTGACCAGTCAAGACAGTGAAGCAAGGTCACATTTGATCTATGTTGCAAGGTCATGATGGAAACCTTGCAACATTCTAATGGTAGGCATGAAGCTGTTGTGCTGACATGAAGATGGATAATATCAATATGATGCATTTTTTTAATTGAAAGTAATATTCTTTAAAAAATAATAATAATAAAAAAACTAAAACTTTCATTTAAAAACTTTACTACTTGGTTGCTCATAGAGTCGGGAGGGACATTTTGTGTGCTGAATTCTGGACAGGTGAGAGGAATGGAGTGAGACAAAAGTACTGAGGTAAGTATTATTATTATTAATATTATTATTCTTTCGGCTGCTCCTATCAGGGGTCACCACAGCAGATCAAATGTTTCCATTTCTTCCTGTCTTCTGCATCTTGCTCTGTCACACCAACCACCTGCATGTCCTCTCTCACCACATCCATAAACCTTATCTTAGGCCTTCCTCTTTTCCTGTTACCTGGCAGCTTCATCCTTAGCATCTTTTTTCCAATATACTCTGCATCACTCCTCAGCACATGTCCAAACCAACGTACTCTTGCCTCTTTGGCTTTGTCTCCAAACCTTCCAACATCGGCTGACCCTCTAATATATTTATTCCTAATCATGTCCATCCTCGTCACACCCAGTGCAAATCTTAATGTCTTCAACTCTGCCACATCAAGCTCTGACTCCTGTCTTTTTGTCAATGCCACTGTCTCCAACCCATACAACATAGCTGGTCTAACTATCCTCTTGGAGACCTTCCCTTTCACTCTTATTGGTACTCGTCTGTCACAAATCACTCCTGACACTCTTCTCCACCCACTCCATCCTGCCTGTACTCTCTTCTTCACCTCTCTTCCACACTCACCATTACTCTGAACTGTTGATCCCAAGTATTTAAACTCATCCACCTTTGCCACCTCTACTCCCTGCATCCTCACCATTCCTCTATCCTCCCTCTCATTCACACACATATATTGTGTCTTAGTCCTACTGACCTTCATTCCTCTTCTCTCTAGAGCATATCTCCACCTCTCCAGGGTCTCCTCCACCTGTTCCCTACTCTCACTACAGATCACAATGTCATCTGCAAACATCATAGTCCACGGGGACTCCTGTCTGATCTCATCTGTCAACCTGTCCATCACCATTACTATTATTATTATTATTATTTGTGATGCTAGCAGTGATCAGCCAAGTATTTTACAGCATTATTTATGGCTTTGTAATTTTTCTGGTGCAATGAGGAATACTGTAATGTGTGGCCACTTGCCTGCATAGTCTGGACTAGCAAAGGTGAAACTAATTAAGTGACCATCAGACTTCATGGATGTAGGAGTTGGGCATACTTTCCTCAACTGTCCTATCCCAGATTTTGGTGCAGCATTTGTCTTTATCTCCTGTAATATTGGGAGAAAAGGTGGTGGATTACACATAATAACTAATTACACTAATTAGAGTTCTAGGCTTCTTTTGCTCAAAAATGCATGTTATTTTACATTTTCTTATTTTGTCAACTCTCGTGTTAATAGTACTAATGTTTTAAAAAGTGTCCCTGATTATTTTTAGATTTGCTCCGGATTTTGGATGTAAAGGGCTGAGAGCTATAGGTTTGGGGTTGGCTGGATAAAAGTAACTTGATGTTCTTGCCATTTGCTCAGTTTTAAGCAGTCATTACCATCTGGCTTTACAAGATTAGTGTGCAGTTGGGAAAGTGAGATGCACTTTTTAACTACCACTTGATATGAACAGACAGAGTAAGTACTATTGCTGGGGCTGTTTACATGAAAATGATTTGCTGCTTATTGCTTGCTTATTATTGTGACTTTGAAGGACTAGTGTGCTTTATGGGAAGCAACTTGCAATAGTTCAATGTGTGCAACTGTTTGTTTAAAACAAAGGTTAAATGCTTTCCGTTTGCAAGATGGTTATCCTCTTTTACCACAAGCCAACATCTGGACTGTGCATAAATGTAGCTAAAACTCTTGTTGGGGATTGTCTGGAAGAAAGTAGCTGACTGTCGCATCACTTCCTCAGTTTACAGTCATTTCTCAAAGTGGTAAAATGCATTACACAAAACCTAGACCTTCAGAACTTCTGGGGTGCTGGTGTCCCCCACACACCAAGGCTGTCTAAGTGACTTTTTACATGGGCTTAATAATGGCCTCTGGCCTGAATCCCACCTAGTCTGAAATTAGCACTGTTCAGAGGTGTACTCAGAAGGTCTCTGTAGCTTGTGTGAAGACATGTGGATGATGGCATTATTTCTTTAACTTTCCTCCCAAGCCTCAGAGGTCACTGTCTTGTGTTGGACTGGGGGCAGTGTTATTATTTCTTTAATTTTCCTCAAACTTCAAAGGAGTGCACAGAGAGTCATTTTGCTAGCAAAGGAACAGTGCATTGTCTAAAAATAAATTGGAATCATTACTGTATTTCCTTCTTTTTTTTCATTTTCCTGATAATTAAACATCAGATGCATATACAAGTGGCTATCTTTTGGGGTGGGTAAAGAAGCATTATTGTAGCTGCCAGGGATTCTGTGTACAAGACAAACAACAGGAATCATAGCAGAAGCACTTGACTGCATGTCTGTCACTGCATGCACACAAGGTACTACATTATCAGAATCATTCCCTGTTAAGACATCTGCAGGGATATCCTCAAACACATCTACTTACTTGTTCCATTTTCCACCCTTCCAGTCACGGTGAACTCTAGCCAAAGAGTATTTTGCCTTGTACCCCTCAACAATTTCAAACTTTCTAACTAAAATCCTCCACCTTCACATATACTGCAACATTTTCATAAATTCTTATAATTAGACTCACCTACTCTGTTGGAAGCCCATATTCTAAGAGAAGTGCTTGCAAATCCCCATTTTACTCTACTGGATGCCTTTTAGCATCCAGCCCTATTAGTAGGAGAGTTTTATTCTTTGCTCTTCTCTTTTATAAATTATTAGGATTTTATTAATGCTGTCATGGACTTGTTTCATCTCAATAAAACCACACTGGTCCTTGTTTATCATCTTAGTCTTCAACCAGACCAGTATGTTTGCCAAACTTGGCATAAAGCCTATATCACTATGACTTAATACTGAAATTGATCTATATGAACCCAGTTCAATAGGGGTTTTCTCCTCTTTTAGGATCATCACTATAACTAAGTTCTTACAAACATCATGATTTCTCCACCCTTTAGGACCTTTTTGGAATAATGCCATAAGTAAAGTATATTTTCCATCCCCACCTTCCAGAATTCTTTTGGTATTCCCATCTAAACCTGGTGTTGTTTGCATTGCTTATCCCCTTATTGCCATTCTAATTTATTGTCTGGTAATTTCTCTTCTGTTCCTTCATGGTCATGCAGTTTCTTTATGTGGATATTGTGATGCCTGTGCACTAATCAAGGAGCCTCAATGCTACCACTAGCACCAGTGAGGGGATGTGCACATTGGGTGGATAACAAGTACACACACATAGTAAAGTACAATTTCCCTTAAGAGCACACAGAGATCACAGTCAATCTGGGGCTGGTTTCTCTCTTTCTTTCCAGATCCCTAATATGACTCCCCACTGGCACAGCATTGGGTCCAAATCTCAGCCTAGTGGTTAAGCTAAAACCTCCAGCACCTTCTCTGTCCAACTAGTGCTTCATGTCCCTGCCCAAGTAGCTGACACACACACACACTTTAAGGTGCGAGTTATATACAAACACACAGACACTCCTGGAGAAGGCTGGCACAGGTTCTCCAGCTATGCCCCCTTCTCTTCAGACTATAAGGTAGAACTCTCTGCCACCAGCCACTATTATCAGGTACTATAAGGTCCTTCCCAAAGGGTGACTTATTCCATTGTGCAATACTACTGTTAGCGAAATAGTAAGTGTGACGAACAGCAAGACTATTGGAGTGGCTTGGACAGCATCACCAAATACATGCAAGTACTCTCCAAGAGCTTTAATTAACTCTAAGCAAAACCGCCGCAGTTGAAAGGTTTAAAATATTTAATAATAAATAATAAAAACACAAGACAAATCTCATCAATTCAACACAGTCCTAATCTAGAGTTCAGAAATCTCAGGAACTTTAAAACAATATTGCAGGATAGCCTGACATAAATATAGAAAACAGCTAGACTAACCTGGCTAAATTCCTATCTAACTCTAAGAGAAACTATGTTCTAAATAACTTTACTTACAAGGCAAAGTGCTGGTGAATTCTTGTCAGCTTCAGGCAAAATCCAAAATGCTCAGTCTTCCTCTCTGAGAAAATCTTAAATTGATGATACCCAGTACTGCTGAGTCATTTCACATTACATTATTTTTATGGGTCTATATTATTTTAGCAAAAGTGCATATGTGCGACTACAGAAAAGTCGACACATAATGCATGAAAGCTAGAAATTGCGAATGGCCACGAAATCAAATTTTTTCAAAGGAAATAAATTCACGTGGCCATTCGAGAAAAACAAACTAAAATGCAACCTTAAACAGGTGGGGGGCTTTTTAACCCCCCACACTCCCCTAACTAATTATACCAACTCCGAGATCGCACTATAGTGACAGGGCAACTCCAGGTAGTTGGCCAACTACCTCCTTGCCCTATGACAAATACATCAAAACACTCAAATGCATTTCAATGTATTTGTGTCACTCTTTTCACATTTGCACATATGTACTTTCGCAAGAATAATATAGACCCCATTTTATTCACTTCTCCTTTAGTTCCCAGGCTAACAGAAACTCAAAATTTACATTTCTTTGTAAGCTACACCTGGCTAGGAAGCCACAACAATAAAAAACACTTTTACATGTAAAGGCTAGTAATTATCACTGTCTTAAACAATATAAATGATTTGCTAGTGTAGACATCCTGTCTCCAAGCTTGAGATCAAACACAGTTGTAATTCCTAACTTAAGAGCTTTCTTCCAGCAGGGTGCATTGTTGTTTCATTTTTGAAGCTCAGTACAGCATATAGTTTAATCATAATGTATAGTTTTCTTTACATTTGTAAAACAAGCCTGTGGATTATATTAATATTTGCTTATGACATAGAATTATTTAACAAAATTCTATTAGCTAGGCTGGCAGCCTTCAAAGATACCACCAAATGAAATCTCAACTTCTTCGCTGATATCCACTGTCAATCAACTTCTTTATATAGTTTTACATTGTAAAAACTAAATACCTTGAAAACCTCTTTTGACTTTTTTACCATTTCTCCACCCTAACTTGGGTTACTTAACATTGTTACAATCCTCTGTACATTCTGTATCCTTAATGCCTATGCCAATAGTTTGGTATTTATTGGTGTCACCTTGAAAAATCTTTGTCTCAATATTGTCTTTTTATAGTCATTCATTTTATTCAGGCATTTCAGTACATATTCCTCTGTCTACTCTAATCTAACCTGCACTTGCTTTGTTAGGGGACCTTGCCTTATACCTTGTATATTCTTGACCTCTTGTAAGAGATAAATCTTACAACTAATTTTCCAATTATCTTTGTCCCTTTCCCTTACCCTCTCCTTAATTCGCTACATTATAATTTCCCACCTCTCTGTAACAGTGTAATTTCCTTCCTCTATGTCCCCTACTAATATCCACTCCTAAAATTTTTTCTAATCTTATTCATTTACCTTGCTGCATAGTGGGCAAACTCTCTGTCTCCTTCTCTCTCACTCTTTCTCTCTCTTTCTCTCTTTATCTCATAGGCCTTAATCATATCTCCTGTTTCACAGATTTTGAAATATTCATCTAAATATCTGGTCTCTAACAATATTGTGCATCTTCCGTACCCCCAAGGCATCTTGTTTGTTATAAATTAAATTCCAGTCACCCCTGATTCTTAAAATGCCTTGGTAAAAGCCAGTTATTTCAACTAATATCTTCTTCATCACGTTCAGATTAGTTCTGAGGTATGTGCACATTAAATAATGTAATTATTTTATCCTCCCACTATCCTCTAGCCATTACATTTCTACCTTCTGTATGTGACTTTTCATAGGTTCATAGGTTCATAGGTTCATACTAGGCTATCTGCCCAAGGGCATTTATAAGCCTAGCCCATAGTTATGTGGCTTTCGCCACCCCTTTAGTTTGAATAAAAACTATGCCTATCATTTTGCTGTGCCTCTGTCAAGCAGTGACACTGAAGTAATCCCTGGGGTATATCTGCAATCTCCCATCCATTGGTCAAGATTCCTCTTGAACAAGGCCAGAGAGGTGCTCTGCCTCACATGTACCGGGATTTTGTTCCACAGCATAGGGAGTCTCTGGGTGATGAATCTGTCCCTCCAGCACGTTCTATTTATAACCGTGTCAAGGTTTAAGTCTCCGCCCTTGTGGTTCTGAGGGATCTAGATTTTTGAGGTGAAGCATATTCATCAAATCTGGGTTTGACATGGCCTTATAAGTCAGGCACAGGTCACCTCTGAGCAAGCGGTATGAGACTGAATAGAGCTGGAGTTCTTTCAGTCGGGCAGCATAAGACATATTTTTGAGACCCTTTATCCTTTTGGTGAGGAACTTTTGGGGCCTTTCAAGCTGCAGCAGGTGTCTGGTTAGATACATTCGAACGGGGCATTGTCCTCAATCATAGCTCTAATAACTGATGCGTCCGGGGCGACGATGACCTCCCTTGATCTAGATGTGAATCCCTTCATGATCAGGTGGGTGATATAGAAGGTTTTCCTAACTACTTTAGCAACATGAGTGTCAAACGAAAGGCTACTGTCAACCTGGGTCCCCAGATCTCTGATGACTTTTTCTGTGCTCAGTGGATTGCCACCTATATGGTAGCTAGGGGTAACCTTATTTTTCCCGAAGGGTATGACTATGCATTTTTTGGCGTTTAACTTCAGGCCATGGCTCTGGCACCAGTTATCCGTTTCTGTGAGGCCCTTCTGGAGGATATCTGTGTCAGATGTGTTTTCGACTATGGCGCCCAGTTTGCAGTCATCTGCAAACTTTGTCAGCCATAACCCTCCTGTGTTTGCTTGTACTTCAGAAAAGTAGATGCCAAACAAGAGTGGACCCAGGACTGAGCCCTGTGGGACACCACTTGTGACAGGCTTTGAGTCTGACATGGCTCCAGCAACTCTGACCCTGTGGGTTCTGTCACTTAGCCAGTTTGCAACCCATCTTGTGATGTATGGGTTTACATTCAAGCTGATGAGTTTTTCGATGATACCTGAGTGGGGTATTGTGTGAAGGCCTTTGCCAGGTCGAGGTAGGCTGTATGGACTGCCTTTCCCTCATCAATGGCCTTGGTGACTGTCTCGAAAAAGTCAACCAAGTTTAAGAGGCAGGATCTGCCTTTGACAAAGCCAAACTGAGTTGGATCCAAAGTCTGCAAGTTCCCTATGTCTTTATTTATGAGTTCCATTATGATCCTCTCCATGGCTTTGCAGATAAGGCTTGTCAAGCTAATGGGGCAGTAATTTCCAGGGTCTGTGGAGGCACCACCCTTATGAAGTGGGACCACAGTCGCCGTCGCCACTCCTTGAGTGCGTATCCTGAGGTGAGGCTAAGATTAAACAGCTGTCCTAACTGTGGGTTTAATTCCTCGTTGAGTTCATGAAGCACACAGCTGGGTACACCATCCGGTCCCATGGATGCTGTGTTGTTTGCCTTAGTGAGGGCAGTTCTCACCTGGGCGTTGGAGATGTTTGGGGGCTACAATCCTCTGGAATAGATATCTCTCCTTTTGGGGAGGGGAGAAGTTTGCACTGAACCTGTCAGCCAGTATGTTGGCAATGTGTGTAGGTTCAGTAATTTTCACATCATTTTGAACTAATTCTGAGCATATCTGGGAGTTTCCTCCTAGGTTTCTAACATAGCTAAAGAAGGCCTTATGATTCTCTTTAGAGTCCTTGGCGATTTTTCTCTCAAAATTTGCCTTGGATGATTTTATGAGAGCTCTTAGTTTTTACTTATAATGATCAAAGGTGTCTTACCTTTCAAGGATTTTGCTCTATCTTGTAGTAGCTTCCTCCTTTTGTTGTAGAGCTTGTTTATGGCTGGGGTCCACCAGACTGGACCCTTGCCTTTGGTACAGAGAGTCTTAGTTTTGTTTGGGATTGCCTGATCCATGCAGTCCTGTAGGTGCTGGTAGAAGGCATTTGTAAGTGATTCAGCGGTTTGAGTAATGTTTACCACTGGCTCAGGGGCCTTAAAGGAGACCACACTAGTTTTTAGAAGTGTGAAATCGGCTTTTGAGAAGTTTTTCACTGTGGTCCTTTTTGTTTGAGGTGGGGCGGGATGAGGACCTCCAGCGGATTAGTTTATGATCTGATCTCACCAGTGAGGGGTATACTTCGGTGTTGAACATTTTGATCCCATGTTCGTGATGATGAGATCAAGTATGTTTTCTCCTCTTGTGGGGATGGTGACTAGTTGTTCCATGGCATTTGAGTTTATGAACTCCAGGAATCTTTGGGTTAGAGTGTTCGGGCTTGAGTAGTGTTCCCAGTCTATATTAGGGTAGTTGAAGTCACCTAGTATGATGGTGTTTGGAGATACATTTATCCCCTCCAATGTTTTCAGGAAGGCCATGTGAGGTTCCTGAGTTTGAGAGGGTGGCCTGTAACATGCTACAAATTTCAGAGCAGTCTTGCCTATGGTTAATTGCACCTGGATGGTCTCCGATGCATCATGCGTTGCCACCAACCTTGAGGTGTGGGTGTCCTTTATGAATATGGACACCCCCCCTCCTTTCTTGGTGTTGTCCGGATTTTGGGGCCGGAACGCATGATATGAGGTGAAACCTGTTAGTGCTGGGGTGCTCTCAGGAGCCTTGAACCAGGTTTCTGTCACAGCACAGACATCGATGTTCTCCATATTGAGAAGCCTTCAAAGATTTTCTTCCTTTATCTTTATAGAGCCCTATTTTGGAAGCAAAATTATTTGCCCTCTTTTCTTCTCATCAGTTAGCTGTGAACTGTATCCTCTCCTCCCACTGCTGTGCACCAGCTGTTCATGCTCTTGTGACCTTAAATGTATTTCCTGCAGCATCACTCTCTTAATAGTGCTTCTTTTAATATATTCAGGCACTCTACCACATGTTCACGCATCAGCTAACCAGCTCACATTTCACAATATCACTTTCATTTCAACCATTGTCTCTTATATCTCTTTTTCCTTTCCATTTTTCCTCCTTCAGCTTGCCTGCCTGATCCCCCTTGCTTTCATGTCTGACTAATGTTTTTTTTTTCCTACATGAGCAGCCTTACTTTTTACATTTACACCCTGTAATATTGTTTTTCTCCAGTTTACCAGTTGTCTACTCTTATTAAAACATTTCCTAAAATTCCACCTCCCCCAAAGCTATCAGTTCACTAACCCCTGACTACAATAACTATATGCATTTCCTTGTTTCTCCTTCTCCTCACTTTCACACTGGAGCACTTTTTGGGCAAAGCTAAGTGGAACAAAGACCCTAAAATAGGGACAATTTTTAAATATTGCTCTTATAAACTTAGAAAGTTGATAGAATAACAGGGTTTGTGTTAACATGAATTTTCTGAAGGGTATGAAGTTTGCAACTCAAATGTCTGTCATTATTTTCTAACTTTAGTCTTTAATGATTTGCCACGAATTTGTCAGAAAACCACAATTTTATGAAAAATGGACCAAAAATCTGGACATTCTGCAAAAATCTGTACAGTTGAAAGGTGTGCCTTAGCCAAAAAAAAAAACAAGTCTTCCTTTTGCTCTGTGTTTCGATACTTCCTGTATCTCAGTTATTTAACTTCCACATTACTGTCACTTTCCACCATTTTAAATTTTCTTTGTAACACATAATCATGTCTAGTTAGCCCTCTGACTGTTCCACTTTATTTTCTAAGCCACAGTAGACTTATCCATTCTATGACCTCAGAATCCTTGCTCCCTCATTATTCTTTGTCTATTGTTGTATGTATTACACAGTCTTACTGTTTAGCTCCCACTGGGTTACTCTTGAGAATCTCTTGGTCAGATCCTCTTAGTTCAGATGTCACACTGTGTTAAGGCAACACTCCCTCCTTTCCTCCCTCCTCCATCCATCACTGTAGGTTTATTTTATTTCTAGTACCACTCTGTCCTCTCTTTGTTGCCATCACGCTGGCAAGCCAGGTCATTAGCTATTACATTAATTTCCTTCTCTAGTCCCTTACCTACGGTGAAGTCCAGGCACAATAAGTAAATAATCACAACAGGTAGATGAATAAATATGCATTTAACTGTTCATAATCCCAGCCATTTTTGAATACTATCTCAAATGTTACTTTAATGTGCACAGTGGTGGTGCTGCAGTAGCGTTATTGCCTCACAGTAAGACGCTGTCCGGTTCGATTCTCAGCTAGAGCGTCTTCTGCGTGGAGACATGCGTGAATGGGCATACCTTCGTTGAAGGTTGTGCGTCAAGGCTGGTAACTCAGCACGTAAAAATCAACTACCAATCATTAGCAGACCAGAGTTCCGCTGTGGTGACCCCTAACCGGGAAAAGCCGAAAGACACAACAGCAACATCTCAAATGTTACTTTAATGCTGATCTGTTGGGCCTATCCAAATACTTTATCCTCTGCTTCTGTCTGTATTCCTAAAACTCTTCTCCTTGCATACTTGTTTATGCTGGCAACCAAAACCAGTACCTATCAAAATGTTGGTAGAGCCCATTACAGCTGTTCCCTGCATCTCTTATTTCATGCTGCTTTGAACTCTGCTTTCTACCCTCCACCAATCATATCAAAGTTAAAAAGACCAGAACCGCAAACTCTGTCTTCTAATACATTATGTATAGGTAAATTCTCCTTTTATGCTGCTATCTTACCCCCCCCCCACCACCAGTTTAGTGCGAATGCTTGAAAGAAGCATAGGACATAGAAAAAAAACTTCCCTAACTATTGCATTCTTCAAAATCCATGTTTGTAGCCCTGGTTCTTGTGCCAGAGTCTGTGAAAGGAGCTAAAAACTATACCTCATAGTGCTGTGAAAAACAGTTATACCATTTCCTCCTCTCTGTCTCCCTCCTTACCAGCCCAACAGTCATATCTCATAGTACCTCACAATAGCATAAATCTGAACTTTTTGTTAACACATTACAGGCCTTTTTTTATGTTTAACTGTTAGCAATAATAATGCTGAAGTTGTATTAAAAGTCCACGGCCTGACAATGT
Organism: Protopterus annectens; assembly: GCF_019279795.1. Classification (NCBI taxonomy): domain Eukaryota; kingdom Metazoa; phylum Chordata; order Ceratodontiformes; family Protopteridae; genus Protopterus; species Protopterus annectens. The sequence continues at coordinate 1,525,808,070 of NC_056744.1, forward strand.
TCCAACTCCAGTGTACTTTGCTTGAAGGACTTCTCTCGCTTTCATTGAAAATTCTCTCATTTTATTATATTCCTGCACAATTTTCCTTTCCTGTACCAAGAATGGCTTTACCAACATCCTTTGACAGTCTTTGTTGGCTAGTTATCCCTCATTTTACTTGTGGATCTCGCCACGATCTTCCTGCATGGTGCTGTTATCCTGCTGGATCCCCTGCATGTCCTCCATTGCTGCCACTGGATCCATATATATTTTAAGTCCTGTGGGGTAAAAAATCCCTAGTATATCAGGATACTGGAGCTTGAATCTTAATCCTTTCTGCTAAAAGAGCTTAAGTACTGGCAGCAATCCAATTTCCTCCTGTTTATTAGCCCCATTATAGTCATTGTCCACAAATATTCTTCTCTTGTCTATCTGTAACATGTGTCTTTTTCCTTGATTTAAATGGACTGTAATTTTACCACAATGGGTCTCAGAATTCTCTGGGCCAGTGCTACTGGCTGTTAAAAGCAACAGGCTGTCTTGAACTTTATTTCCTTATCTGGGATTTCACTCCATTTTGCCATCTAGTGCCAGATAAAATATACACAACAGGTTCCTTCAAGGTTTTCTGTCATTTCTATCAAGCCTAGTTTAAGTAAACCAAAAGTCATGTATAAAACACATGTCAGCCATGGTGCATGCATCAAGTACTGTGCTCAGCAGTGTGTAAGACTAGGCAGGTAGGGGTTCTAACCTCTCTATAGATGACTCGGTGTGTGTATGCGTCCCCCTGCAAAACAACGGAAATCTCTCAATGACTACCAAACTGCAATGGTGGTACAGTTTTTGTCCCTGTAAGTTGATGCCAGCCTCTAAACTGCCCTCTTCTACAAGCCCTGCTGATGTCACCTACCTTATGACTTCCAGCTGCCATTATAATGTCAGACCTAAGCTGTAGCATGTGTGATAAATACTGTGATCTGTAGTGTGTAGGATCTAGGACTAATTACCAATGATGCATTCAACAAAACTGAAACAGTCGAACAAACTTTCGTGAAAGTGCTTTTTCACCAAAAAAACACTTTCACGAAAGTCTGCTAAAAAAACAAAGACAAGGTTTGAAAAAAAAGACAACAGTAATCATGTTGATGCAGTGGGGCAAGCCCCCCTGCACCCCCCATGTTGAGGGCTGTGCCCCTCACACTCCCCCTACTTTTATATTCTCACTCCGAGATCGCACTACAGTGGGGAAAGGGGAATATTTCCTTATGCCCACTGTGCCGCGATCTCAGCAAAAGCTATTTTCTCATGTTTTTTTTTTCTTTTTTTTAAGCTCAGTTTCATGAAAGTGCTTTTTCAGTGAAAAAGCACTTTCGTAAACATGTGCTCACCCATTTCAATTCCATTGAAGCATGTAGACAGTCATTAGTCCTAGACCCAGTGTGTAAGACTAGCTAGGTAGGGGTTCTAATCTCACTCCAGTCCACTTGGTGTGTGTGTCTCTCCATATGACTTAAATATGATCATCTCAGTGACTTATAAAAATGTAGGGTTTTGCAGTATTTTGGTTGTAGCAGGTGATATGGGCCTCCAAATGCCTGACCACAACAAGGCCTGCTGATGTCATTAAGCATAAGATGTCCTGTAGAGATAGTAATAGTAGACTTGAGGTGTAGAGAGTGCATTAGGTAGGGTGTGCCATTAGATATGTAGGTGTTCTAATCTATTTGCAGCCACCTAGGATTGTGTATATGCCATGCAGTGTCCTACAAACATTAATTGGAATTGTTGCTATCCTTAAAATAGCCAGGTTTGTGTGTGTGGCTGTTAGAGCATTTTACATCATCTTATGGAATCATAGGATATTTGAACTTTAGTTGCCTAATGACCCTAGAGCTCTTACAATCCTAGCCAAGTTTTTACCCTTATTTAGACTATCAACAAATACTGCCCTTGTCCACAAGGGACACAGGCAAAAGCCCTGTGGTGAAATGACAGTCACCCAACCAATCAAACAGATGGCATTTGATGAGGCCCAATGAGGTGCTCTGTTTAACATTAGGCAAAGTTTGTGAAAATCTGCTAGACAGATCTCTTCCACCAGCATGTATTACTAATGTCACATACCAGGTTGATGCACTGACAGGGAGTAATCCTTGTACCATGCCAGCTACAGATATGCAGCATTTCTACTCAAGCAGGGTCAAACATTGCCCCGTATGCAAGGCAGAGATCACCTCTGAGAATTCTGTATGCCACAGGTTACAATGACAGTGATTTCAGATGATCCCCATTGGATAGGTACTAAAGACATGAAGTTGCCTGTGAGGGACCATTGTGTTATGTACCTTTACATTACAAAATGGCCATTGCACTCAAATATTGGCATGCTAAGGGAAGAGTACATGGGGATTATGACTACATTAATTTCAGGTGACAGTGTCCTCAGGCATGACATATGATTCTCTTCTTAGCACTGAGGAGACATAGTGATCTATGGTACTTTAGGTGTAAACCTATGTGACCAGGCCTGTGTGCCCAGCTCTATCACCCCTGAGTATGTACATCAGGTGTTGCTACTGATGTAGTACTTAGCAGGTACATAGGTGTTACTGATGGAAATTATACTACACAGATATTTGCATGGTATTTACCACCATTAGTATGTCAACAGGCATTTGTTCATCAATACTGTCTTGCAGGGTATTGACATAACTCACAGATTCTATGATTGCTCACAGTTTGCAGGCATCAGTCAATGTTGTCAGCCACAGACATTCAGGTATTGCTTGTGCCAAGGTTAAATGGATTACAAGCAATAGAGGACCCAAGACTGAGACCTGTTGAACACTGTTGCATGCAGATCAACTATTGGAGGCAGATTCTCCTATTTTGAGTATGTGTTCCATCAGTGAGCAACTCAGTGACCCCTATAATATTATTACCATTGATGCCTAATTGGGTGAATTTTAATTATGCCCAAGTGTGGGATACAGTCACATGGTTTGGCTAAGTCCAGGGGGGTGTTTGCACTGATGTCTCCTCATCCATGTCCTTGGTGACTGCCTCAGACATGTCCACTAGGTTTACCAGCCATGATCTTCCTTTCAGAAATCCAAACTGTATGGTCAACTGTTTGTTGATTACATATACCTTTGCTGATCAGCTCCATGATGATGTGCCTCATGGGCTGACAGATCTGGATACTCAGGCAAGTAGGTCTATAGTTGTGGTGTTTGCTGGATGCAGCACCTCTGTGCAAGGGGATAACACTTGCCATTGTCCAGTCAGCTGGGATGCAGACAGTGGTTACAGTGCGAGTGCAAGGAGTTCCCAATGGTGTTTGTAATCCTTTTTGGATCCCATGTAGGATGCAGCGTGGAATGTTAGCATGTGCAATACATTCTGTGTTTCCTCCATAGAGAAGCCAGTTGCAACCTGGTCTGTAGATATAGATGGTATGGGACAAGTTGTAGGGATGTCATGTGGCACATGTGGTGGGTACAGGGGGGTGAAGTTGACTCAGAACCTGTGATATAACAGGTTAGCTATGAGTACAGACTCATTATATGTGTTATCATTATGTACGAGATCACCAACAATCTGGGCCTTTCCTCTGAGGTTAGACATATAGCTACACTGTGCATTGTGGTTGTCTTTTGTGGGGGAGGCTAATTTGTCACATACTGTGTTTGCACTATGTCACAACACTATGTGCTTGTTTTAGCTGAAGAAGGTGTGCCTCCATTTTAGGGGGCACTCTCACTCCAACTGTCACACAGCTATGTCCACCTCTTATTGTCCAGCCTGCTAATGGCAGCTGTCCACCAGGTGGGTTTTCTTTGCCATGAGGAGTTTGTTTCACCCATCAGGTACAGTTGAGTCTATAAAGTTGTACTTTTGCTTGCATAAAGTGTTAGTGTAGACCTCCTCATACTTGCCTGTCCCATCTGAGGGGGGAAGGGTGCAGTCAAGCTATATAAACTATCACATAGGAGGTAATAAATTGCTTTGCTGATGTTTATTACTGCATTTTCTGCATGGTGTGTAGGTGTGAAACTTAGTTTTAATGAGACTGATTTGTGGGCAGATGTCAGCAGGGAGGACTTCACAGTGGAGGGGCTGCAGTGGTCATTCATATTGGTAAACACCTGATGCAGTACATTGGCTCCCCCTGTGGGGATGTCACAACACTGGTCCAAGGCACTGTAGTGAAGGACATGGACTAACCTTTGGGCAAGTGAGCTTACGCATGACTAGCCAACACATTTGGTGGGTACTTAATGTAACCCCAATCCATAGTGTACTTATGTATCTTGATAGACACAAGAACATTCAAATAACCATAATGTGTGTCTGGATTCATGCAGCTGCTCCTGTAGCTGGCAATGGCTTGATTAGGTGCCCTTCCAGCCATGAACAGCACCTGCAGTCTCTCTGTGAAACCACACTGTTCACCAATCTGCATGTGTATCTATCCTTAATGAATATGTATATACCACCTGCATTACCTTGCACAATGTCAATTTGAGGTCTGCATATGTGGAAGGATGTGTTGTCTGATATGGGTGTGGTGCGGTCCACAACCTTGACCTAGGTGGCTGTGACTGCACAAATGTCTGCATATTCCAAGGTGGGAACACCTTCTACAGAGTGGGGTTTAGTGTTGTCATTCCTAGCATGTAGCAGCATAACCATGATTCTGTATGAAGATGGTGTTCTCACTGGAAAGTTATCCCTCCAGACAGTGTCTATAGGATGCACTGTGGGGGGTGTCAGCAGCCTTGGCCAGTACTGAACATCCCAGGGTTGACAGATGAAAACCATCTCTGGAAGAGGATTGAGATGTGTTGAGCAAGTCATCCCAAATAGACATGTAGTGGATCCTATTACAATGACACCACATGCTAAGGAAATTATTGACATCCATCATTTTCCATGTATATTGAGCCATCAGAGACAGAGTGTCTAAGCTCAGTCATGTGTCTGTATACAGTCCGGTGATGTATGCCCCAAGTCATACACACATGCAGGAACTATGAAACTATGATGTCATCAGTATGTTACCTGATATTCATTGACTTGAGTCAATACGTGGTATGGCGTATTGTGTCAACACACAGACAGCTAATTCTGACCCTTCCGATATGTAGCCTGGTGGCATGGACATCAATGTATCTCATTATGTAATCACCTATGAATAATAGGTTTGATTTTGTGGTTTACCTTAGGTGTTTGACTGGTAAAACAGTAGTGCATGAGCTATTATGTGTACTGTGGTCTCCAGAGGTAGGATTATGTGCACTGAGCTTGCATATTGTTTTCTGAGGTGTCTGTTTGGGAATGTGTCTGGTAAGGAACTCCATACCTGCAGGTGTGTGTGTGTGCACTGTGGGTATGAGTGGAGCAGGAGGTGAGCTGTGCTTGCTGGCAAAATACTCATTGCCATATGTACTGACTGGTGTGTGAGGCACCATGGAATCAAGAGTAATACAGTCACATGTCTCACACGTTGTTTGTGTGGCATGGGACTAAAAGGGTGGGGAAACTTTCCAGAGCTTATCAGCAGTCATTGATAATGCCATTTGCAATAAAATCATGCTTTTATGTACATCACAGAAGACCCCCATGAAGCAGTGTCATGACAGATAGTGAAATGTAACATGTCACCTTTATGTAGGTCCCCCATGCCATAACATGCTTTTTTGATTACAATGCTTTGCCAGGCATGTGCCCCTTTGATTAGCCATAAACCCGTTATTAGGCTTGGTCACAATACCATACCTACAAGTGTGACACTGTACAAGTCCAGTAAAATTAGGGGCTTGCTGCTACACCCGTGGGGTTGACAGATTGAAACACGGTGTTTATAGGGACTCCTTGCAGTGAAGATGTGGATGTCTGTGCATGCACAGAGGACCTGTTCAAATTTGCAGACATGACTTTTGCCTGGCAAGTCTATAATGCCTGTCAAGCAGTCAGACAACAAACTGAATGTTGTGTGACATGATGTGGTAAAAGAGACGTGATCCGGGTACATAACTGTAATGTATGACATACTTAGGACATGTGGCAGGTTGACACACTTTGGCCAAAGGTGGCCACTCTCTGCAGTAGGACTCAGAGCCATGTCATTCAGATATCCACCATTAAGCTTTTAAAGGGCAGGATGCATGAATTGTGGTGACAGTGTCACATAACGTGGATCACTGCCATTGTGGTGCTTGTTTGAGCAACCTTGGACATTTATGTCACCAGACATTGCACATTATATTATGATACTGCAGCTGTGCTCCCAATCACCATCTGGTCAGTAACCTAGTAAAATACCACCAACCCTGGAACAGAAGGCATAATACATGCAACAGTCAACTGATTGCTCAGGTTGCTAATCAAGGCATCTACCTGGAAAAGGGTATGTGTAGCCTACAGAGCCTTGCATGACATAGGACAACTATGTAGATGAACTAACAGGCTGTGTCCTGCTTCTCATCATGAGCTTTGTAGTAATAATTTGTTCTTGCTGAGAGAATGTATTGGAGCATGGTATCACAGGAGAAAGTGGTTGTGGTGAGAGCTGCATAAGTAGTAGCTAGGCACCAGCAATTCACGGGACTCCCCTGCTTTCCATATTCTTCACAAGGTAATTGTGTCCTTTCACACTGCCTGTCTAGTGTCCAACTGTAGTATACCTGTGTAAAACCTCCCACCCTGCCTTCACAGGATGTGCATATTACCTTTCCATACATTATTTGTCTGTGGTCTGTACAAACACAGACACCTTGAATGACTATTTTCTTGGAGAACATGATATAAGTACCTGCAATAGTTAGTTGCACAGATGACAACTAACATGCAGTGCAACACACTGTCCCCAGACCACTCAGTCACCTGATATTTAAAGGCATGACATGAGTTATTATGGAAAGATCAGTAACAATGTCATACACCTACAGACCCTTTACCAAGCACAGTTTGTTTTGATCAAGAGCAGATCATGCCTACTGTAACTGGTGGACCTCATTGACTGATAAACAATGCAATGGATGAGGGGAATATGACTCACTCCACCTAACATGGCCTGATAAGGCATTTGACAATATTAGGCCATCAGGCATTGTTGAATAATTGCATAAGTTATTTACAAAGTAGTTATGGGAAGACAGCATTGGGTAGTCCACTGCTACAATGAGGCCAGTCACCAGTGGGCTTCCCTCAGACATCATTCATGAAGTACCCCTGCTAGCCATTATCTTCTCTGCAGTCATGGCCACTGTCAGTTACCTCTGACTGGCTACATTTGCAGATGCTTGCAAATTAGGAGATGACACTGAATCCCACACAAAACCAACAGTTATCCAGGATTGGATGAGACACACATTCAATTGTTGTCAGATCCACTGGCAAATAGTAAATGCCAAGGAATGCACAATACTATCCTTTTGGAAGTCATCTACCCATGGAAAATAAAGTACAATTGTTTTTCCTCTACAACTGCTCCAGTCTCTGTCTCCTGCTCTAGTCCTTAGTCCATATCATCATACCACTGTCTGTCACTCTCTTAGCACTCCATTTCCCCCCCCATTAGTCTTAGCCCACACTTGTCTTAACCTTCTTACTTGCTACATTATTACCTACACTACATGACGTCCAATCACCTTCTTTGACTTAGCCTGCTCCCTTGCCCCTCCCACCAGCACCTGCACTTCCCCTTATTTCCCCTCCCCTCTCTACCCTTATTCCTCTAACTCCCATAAACATCCTGGGCTTAGTGGGCCGCCATCTTTAGGATTAGGGATTTGCCCTGGCTGCTGTCTGCTCCCTCTGCCAACGTCTAACCCCTGTGGTATGTAGTTATAGTATGTTTTTATATTGAGGCTCTTTTCAACAAAGGTTTGTGTTTAATAAGTATCTATTGGTAGGTTTGGCTATTCCAAGCCATCAGGCCTTTGTTTGATGTCTTAACCTAACTATGCTTGTAGTGTATAAATGTTGTAGTGACATGTTTCCTGACATTTTGTAAAGTAGTTTTATAATGACTGTCTGAGTTCTTAAGGCTTATTCATGGTATATAGTATTTTTTGGAGTGCTTGTATTGTGCTACTCTAGCAAGAAAACTGTCTGGGATTATTTAGCATTTGCTACATGTACAACTGTAATGGTGACTGATTTCCTGCCCTTTGTAAAGCCTTACCTAGACTGCAAATCCTCTAACTGTTGATTGCTTGCACGCTTGAGCCGCTGTTAGCGTTTCCTACTTGTATACTAGCAATAGCAGCTTTCTCACCGCTTGTTGATGCAAAGCCATCCCTAGACTGTAAAAAGCTCTGTCTAATGCCTGTAGCATGTTTAAGCTGACAGCGGCATTTTTGTAAGCTATCTACCCTGCTATATATTCACAGTGCAGCGATTCAACATCACTTGTTCTTAAGCCTAGACAGTGCTCAGTCCACTACACCAACCTCGTGGTGTTACACTAAAGCTAACCTGAGCCTAGTAATTAACCAGCTATACTAGCTGGTTTAGTCTATACTAGCTGGTTTAGTGATATCTTGACAGACAAAGCAATTTTACTGTGTGTCCTATGCTGAAATTAGTCACTTGTACACTACATATTTTTGATCACAATGGACCTTTATGGTACCAACTGTTCCCCAGCCTGGCCTCTGCCCTTGGTAGTACACCAACCCTCGTAGTGTTTCTATTAGCTCTAAATAAGAGCTAGCTTACCTGTCTAGCAGCAATTACTTGTAAAGTGAATATTCATAGGTATTAAAGGCTGCCGCTGACTTCTGTAACAAGCCGATAATGGCACAGACTGCCTCTGGCTAATTAACAAGTCGACTATGGCAGTTTTATTAACCCTGGCTTGTGTAACAAGCCGATAAAGTAAAGTGGGAAATTCCTTGGCATTAAAGGCTGCCGCTGGCTTCTGAAACAAGCCGACAAAGGCACAGACAGCCTCTGGCTTTTTAACAGACTATAAATAGGTAGGAACTACATTTACTTGTATCCTCTTATTACTACTAATTCTAGGGACATATAACTCTTGCAGAAAGTGTTTTATTGCCACGCAGCATTTAAATAATTGCTTGACTATGTCTTACATCTGCTGCTACCAGGGTTAGGTTATTGTGTAACTGCTATTTTTACTTAACTGCCTCTGTGACTGACTAGTTCCATCTGTAATACAAGGATATTACACTGTTTATTTGCTATCTACATATAAGTATAGGGTAATGTTGAGTATAATATACTCTGTACTGTTTTATTTGAATGTTTAGTATAATATACACTGTACTGTTTTATCTATTATCTACATACAAGTATAGGTGACTGTTTAGTATTATATTCCCACTCTTAACTTGCTATGTGATAACTCCTGTTTCTCATAACTACCTTGTCTCTCTTGCCTCCTTAAGTTACCCTGCTCTACTTGTGCTTCCAGCACTAATCAGTCTTAACCTAAAGGAGCCCCTGCAACTAACTGCGATACACCTCACAGCCTGTCTGTCCTACAAACCCTATAACAAGGATACAATAAAAGTATGTGCATTATACAACTCCTGGCTGAATTGTCATTCTACTAGTATGCCACTGTTACAGTTGGTAATTTACATATTGAGCTAAGGCAACCAGCAGCCAGCAGCCCCCCCCCATTCTATACATAAATCACTCTCTCTGTCTCTCTCTCTCCCATCCTCTTTAGAATCCCTCCTTTTGACTAAGCACCCACCTTTCCCTTGATTTCTCCATCTGTCCCCCTCTTACATCTGCCTGCATTTTTAGGCCTGTCCACTAGGTGGCACCCTTTACCCAGCCTCACCCCCTTTTCAGCCTCTCTCTACTACATAGCTTCTTACCTATTTCTCCTTTTGTACCTGCATTGCTATCCTGCCCTCCCACCTTACTCTTTTTCTATTTCTCGTCTTCTACTACCTTTCCTATGAACACTTCTCTCTAGCCTTCATCTCATCTAACTTTTAAAGCTTACCTTCACACATTAGTCCTGCTGATTGTTTTTCCTCTACAACTGCTCCAGTCTCTGTGTCTACCCGCTCCATACGCCCTGCGGGCCCACTCCACTCCCCTCCCTGCCCCCAATTTCCACCCGCCCCCAAGGGTCCTACTCTTATACTCCCTAACCACACCTCTTCCTCTTTCCCATTATCCCTTTCCACATTTCCTATTGGCCGCCCCCAAGGGTCCTACTCTTATACTCCCTAACCACACCTCTTCCTCTTTCCCATTATCCCTTTCCACATTTCCTATTGGCCATCTTCTCTTTCATCTCCTATCCCTAATCCACTCCCCTCCATAATCTCCACTCCCTCCTATCTTTACACACTCTCACCTTAAATAATTACATCTACACATAAAAAAAACAAATAGCCAATACTTCACAATGGCTAATCCAACCAACCCTTTTCTAATTCTACTCTGTTTGACTATTTTACCACTACCACTTCTAACCAGTGCCTATCTACTCTCCTCATATGAGCACCCAATATATTCACATGCTAACTACCCCAACTACCAAACCAACTCTCTACCCTTACCACACCGGGATGACCATGCAAACATAACATACTCACCTAGCTACCTACATGCAAAGTATCATAGAACACTACACATTAAATATAATGCACTATATCTCAAAAGAGTGTTACCTCTTCACAGCAAATTCCCTAACCCAAGCTATCTTGTACAACTCCTCACAGTAAAGGATGGTGATATCCATCCTAACCCAGGCTCAACAGCAACCCCTATCTCTCTTCACAACTATAATCTAGCTTGCAATTATCCCCTTACCAAACCTTCAAACTCTCTTCTACTAGCTAATCTTAATATACACAGTATCAACAACAAAGTGATTCAACTCTATGCTCTCCTAGAAGTATATTCCTTTGATATTATCTGCCTAACAGAAACATGGCTAAAACCTATCATTAAAGATAATGAAATTATCCCACCTGGATATAATATCCTAAGAGTTGACAGAGTAGCTAAGAAAGGTGGTGGGGTTACTATTCTATTTAAATATGGCTTGCAATTAACAACTTACAACTGTAATATACCCCTAGACTCCAATACTGAAATTCTCATCTCTAAACCTGAACTTAACAATGCTAAATCAGTCTATACTATCTGTATGCATTTGCCCTCTGGTAATAGCATAGCCACCTTGGAAAATATACTCTGCTGGCTATCCCAACACCTGTCTCAAGAAACTATAATCCTTGGCAATATAAATTTAGACTGGAATTCCTATAACAGTACTCTTTCTACCTTCCACATAAACCTCTATGGTTTCTCTCAAACCATAACCTCCCCCACCAGAATAAATAAAGCTAACAAGAAAGCAACCATGTTAGACTGGATTCTCACAAACAATCGCACTCACTACTATGATTCTGGAACCCTCCCTGATGAAATAAGTGACCACTCACTTACCTACATCATCAGACTAAAGGCAAACACCCCTACTCCAATCTCTATCAGACAAATTAGATCCAAAAAGAAATTTAACCCTGATCTCTTCCAAATGGAACTAGAAGCATGCAATTGGGCTCCCTTAAAACAACTTCCATTAGATGAAGCCGTAAATTTCTTTAATTCTACCTTCTTTGCCATTCTTAATCACCACGCTCCAACCAGATCTGTTGGAATTAAGGCCAAGTCTGCCCCATGGCTTTCTTATGAAACCAAACACAAAATTCTTCTCAGAAATAAACATTGGGCCAAATGGAGAATGACTAAAAACCCTGCTGACCAACAAACCTTTAGACAGCTAAGAAATGACACTAAGAAGGCCATACTCTCTGATAAACAAAACTACTACTTACAATATCAACAACCTAATCACAACAACCCACAGAAATTCTGAGCTCGCATTAAGCAGTTAATCCACCCAGGTCAATCCACTACACCAAACCCTCAAAATACAGATAGTAAAAATCCCATCCATACAGCTAATACCTTCAATACCTTCTTTACAGATGCTATCCAAACACTAGCTAGTCAACTATCACATAATACCTTCACACTACCTTCATACTCCTCTACCCCACCCCACACTTTTTATTTCAAACCTGTCTCAACCACATTTATCCAAACCCTATTGAATAAACTGAAACCATGCTCCCCTTCTGCAGACCTACTGCCTTCTGAATATCTACAGCTATCATCCAAGGCTATTGCCTATCCTATTTCCATACTGATCAACAGAACTATTACTGAAGGTTACATCCCCACACTATGAAAAGTCTCCCATATAATCCCCCTACATAAAGGAGGACATTCCACTGAGCTATCAAACTATCGCCCCATTGCCCTTCTTTCCCCTTTAGCTAAAATTATGGAAAAATGTATCCATAAACAACTACTCCACCACTTAATCGAAAACTATCTACTTTCCAACTGTCAACATGGATTCAGACCCTCACACAGTACTACCTCTGCCCTCCTTTCCTTTACTGACTACATTAACAGGCACCAAAACCTGAATAAGCTTTCTTCTGCTCTATTTATCGACCTGTCTAAAGCATTTGACATGGTAAATCACCAGATTCTCATTCACATACTTAAGTCTCTGTCATTAGACCCACTTTCCATAAAATGGTTCCAATCCAACCTTGACAAATGACAGCAAGCAGTACTTTGGCATAACTCTTTACCCACCCATCTACCTGTTACCTTAGGAGTCCCTCAAGGTTCCATACTTGGACCTCTTCTTTTCTCTATATTTATTAACGACCTTCATCTAGCTATCCCACAAGCCACTTGCATACAATATGCTGATGACTCCACATTATTATGCTCAGCTACATCCTCCCATGTCCTTCACTCTGTCACCCAAAAAATATTCAACATAGTTGAACAATGGTTCACTCAGCGTTGCCTTCTTTTGAACCCAAAGAAAACCAAACTCCTCCTCTTCACTCCTATTCAAAAGTCCTCTCCTCTACATTTCTCTGTGACATCAACCAATGGCACAATACTATCTTCAGACTTCACCACCAAACTGCTAGGGGTCACCATCGATAATAACCTTAACTTCGACATCCACATCAACAATACCATAAAGACTGTCAACAAAAAAATTGGCACTCTCTATAGGATTAAACGTTTCCTTTCCCCTACTGCTAAAACTACTATCGCTCACACTCATTTGATCTCTACACTTCTTTATGCCTCACCCACTTTTACTAATCTCTCCAAGAATAATCTCTGCAAACTAGAAATGTCCTATAATAACATTGTAAGATTCACTACAGGCAACCCATTTCAAACCCACCATTGTATAAACTTAAACCAAATAGGATGGTTAGAACTTCAACACCTGATTAAATTTCACCAACTAAACATTGCCCACAACATTCTCTATAAACCTACTGGCACTCCAAATTTAACTAGCCTCATCACCCCCTATAAAAATCTGACATGCTTACGTTCATCACACAAACTTCTTGTATGTACCTCTAAACCTAATAACAGGGCTGGGGATTTTCTCTTCTCTAATACTGTAGGAAAATCCTGGAATCTTCTCCCTAATGACCTCACCTCACTCACCTCTTTATCTCTCTTTAAAAACAGACTTAAACTTAACCTCAAATCATACTGGCTATGCCCCTGTTCCAAACCAGACTAGTCCTATACCTCTACAAACTCAACTTACTTTTCTAGTCCTTACTATCCTCTGTTACATCTTCCATCTTGCTATATTTTTTCTTATCTACCTTTTTTTTTACATTATTGATATCCTCTTTACATACCTTTTGTTAAGCAAATCCATTGTATCATCACTACACTTCCAACTTCCTTTTCTCTATTTCTAACCTAACCTGTACTGTCTCCATACACTCAATTTGTACTATTTTTGACTCTTAAACTCAGTGTACATCCTTTTAAATCCTCTAGGTTGTACTGCACATTACCATTGTCAATTACTTTTTTTTTTACTATGATAATTGCTATTTTTTTATTATTATAATATCTGATGATTGTGTATTGTTTGTACTTATACTTTAAATTGTATCATGTCTTTGGAGCTTTTCTCCCCGGGCCTCGACTGAAAATGGACATATAACCAGTCAGACTAGCCCGGTCAACAAATGTAAAATAAATAAAATAAATAAATAAAAGTATAGTCCACACAACGCACACAGTTGAGCCATTACTCAGGGACTTATGGACACAGAGAGTGATCTAACCTTTAACTGACACTGGTCGTTATGATGTGGGGATTAATTCAGTTTTGTACAACCTATAGAGAAAGGAATGGCGTGTAAACCCCAGACTGACATTATTATAATGTATGTGACAATCATCACGGGTATCATGGAGTGAATGGAACCTTTGCTATGTCATTACACAGGCATATCTGACAACTGTAATACCCACAGAGGTTTCATGGTAAACCAATACATAGTGTAGATAACATGTGCTATATAGACCGTGTCAAGGTCATGAATGTGTAGTCGGTCTCCTACGTGCTTTGGAGGAGAGGAGTATGGCTGCTATAGAGGGAGGTGTGAGATCCCACTGTTTATCTCCTGCATATCCAAGACAGGACTAGCACGTGTATTAGCTGTTCTACACATCTACACCTTCACTGTAGTATAAATACTACATGCTAGAGGGACAGGTAGGTAACACAAACACTTCATCCTATATGTAACAGGCTCCTCGTGTATGTGCAGCACACTTCCACTGGAATGCACATCATATGCAAGTTACACAATGATATGCGCAACAAGACAACCATAACTGGTGTAGGACAAATGTGTATAATGGACACAAAAAAATTGTAGATCACTAGACTTTGTAGAAGTGTTAGCTCCCAAAGCCATGCTGACACTTATCAAGGGTATCAGACCTTGTCAGTGGTAGAAATTTTGTTCATATGTAAAGCCTCTGACTTAGCAT
>NC_056744.1:1525823476-1525870747 GCF_019279795.1 Protopterus annectens
CCCCCAAAGCTTAAGGCTTAATGTCTGGTGTCATTCAAAGGGGATCCAGTGTCTGTCTGCCTGGGATGACATGCTTGACAAGCCATTGCTTTGCAAGGGACGGCTTGCACCTGTCACCCTGGGATTCTGGATATTGGCTAAGGCTCTTGCCACCCCCATAGTGCCTTTTTAGGCAAGGCTCACATTCTAAACCTACCACCCTAGAAAAAAAAATGGGAAGAAACTGAGGGTAATGCTGCTCAATGCCAGAAGTCTAAATCTCAAAATGCACGCACTCGAGGCCCTTCTCAGTATGGAGAACATCGATGTCTGTGCTGTAACTGAAACCTGGTTCAAGGCTCCTGAGAGCACCCCGGCACTATTAGGTTTTACCTCATATCATGCTGCCCGCCCCAAAACCCGACCACACCACAAAAGGAGGGTGTATCCATATTCATAAAGGATACCCACACCTCCAGGTTGGTGGCAATGCACGGCTTCGAAACCATCCAGGTGCAACTAACCATAGGCAAACTGCTCTACAAATTGTAGCATACAGGCCACTCTCTCAAACTCAGGAACCCCACACAGCCTTCCTGAAGACACTGGAGGGTATAAATGTATCTTCAAACACCATCATATTGGGTGACTTCAACTACCCGAATATAGACTGGGAACATTACTCAAGCCCTAACTTTCTAGCCCAACGGTTCCTGGAGTTCATAAACTCAAATGCCATGGAACAGCTAGTCACTTTTCCCACAAGAGGAGAAAATATACTAGATCTCATTATCACAAACATGGGGACAAAATGCTCCACACCGAAGTATATCCTCTATTGGTGAGATCTGATCATAAACTAATCTCAATGGAAATCCACATCCCCCCACCCCAAACAAAGACCACAGTGAAGAACTTCTAAAGCAAACTTCACACTACTCAAGACTGGTGTGGTATCCTTCAAGGCCCCTGAGCCAGTGGAAACCACAACCCAAGCTGCAGAAGCCCTTAAAAATGCCTTCTATGAACACCTCCAGGACTGCATGGATCAGGCAATCCCAAATAAAACCAAGACTCTTTCCACAAAGGGCAACGTCCAGTCTGGTGGACCCCAGCCATTAACAAACTTTACAATAAGAGGAGAAAGCTATTACATGATAGAACAAAATCCAAAAGGGAAGTCACCCTGATCATTATTAGTAAAAAATACGAGCACTCATAAAATCAACTAAGGCCAATTTTGAGAGAAAAATTGCGATGGATTCAAAGGACAATCATAAGGCCTTTTTCAGCTATGTTAGGAACCTGGGTGGAAACTCCCAGATATGCTCAGAATTAGTCCAAAATGCTACAAAATCCCCTGAAGCCACAGACATTGCCAACATACTGGCAGACAGGTTCAGTGCAAACTTCATCCCCCTCCTCCCCTAAAGGAGAGATAACTATCCCAGCGGAGTGTAGCCTCCCAGACATCTCAAATGCGCAGGTGAAAGCTGCTCTCTCTAAAGCTAAAAACACAGCATCAATGGGACCAGATGGTGTCCCCGGCTGTGTGCTACACGAGCTAAATGAGGAATTAAACCCGCACATAAGGCAGCTGTTTAATCTCAGCTTTACCACAGGATATGTGCCCAAGGAGTGGCATACGACAACTGTGGTCCCACTCCACAAAGGCGGTGCCTCTACGGACCCTGGTAATTACCGCCCCATAAGCTTAACAAGTCTAGTCTGCAAAGCTATGGAGAGGATCATAAAGGAGCTCATAAACAAAGAGATAGGGGACTTGCAGACATTGGACCCGACCCAGTTTGGCTTCGTCAAGGGAAGATCATGCCTTTTGAACTTGGTCGACTTCTTCGAAACAGTCACCAAGGCCATTGATGAGGGAAAGGCAGTTCATACAGCCTACCTTGACCTTGCAAAGGCTTTTGACACAATACCCCACTCGGGTATTGTAGAAAAACTTACCAGCTTAAATGTAAACCCATATGTCACAAGATGGGTTGCAAACTGGCTTAAGGACAGAACCCACAGGGTTAGAGTTGCTGGCGCTATGTCAGACTCCAAGCCGGTCACAAGTGGTGTCCCACAGGGCTCAGTCCTTGACCCCCTATTGTTCAGCATCTACTTCTCAGAAGTACAGGCCAACATGGGAGGACTTTGGCTGACAAAGTTTGCAGACGACTGCAAACTGGGCTCCATAGTGGAAAGTGCATCGGACACGGATATCCTTCAGAAGGGACTCACGGAAACAGATAGCTGGTGCCAGAGCCATGGCCTGAAGTTAAACGCCAAAAAATGTATAGTCATACCCTTCGGGAAAGACAAGGTAACCCCAAGCTACCATGTAGGTGGCAATCCACTAAGCACAGAAGAGGTTATCAGGGACCTGGGGACCCAGGTTGACAGTGGCCTTTTTTTGACACTCACGTTGCTAAAGTGGTTAGAAAGACCTTCTACATTGCCCACCTGATCATGAAGGGATTCACATCCAGATCTAGTGAGGTCATTGTTCCCCTGTACTCTTCACTTATCAGACCAATGATCGAGTACAATGCTCCATTCGGGATGTATCTCACCAGACATCTGCAGCAATTGGGGAGACCCCAAAAGTTCCTCACCAAAAGGATAAAGGGACTCCAAAATCTGTCATATGCTGCCAGATTGAAGAAACTCCAGCTCTATTCAGTCACATACCGTCTGCTCAGAGGTGACATGTGCCTGACCTACAAGGCCATGTCCAACCCGGAATTAATGGACATGCTCCACCTCAAAAAATCCAAATTCACCAAAACCACTAGAGCAAGCGACTTAAACCTTAGCACGATATAAATAGGATGTGCTGGAGGGATAGATTTATCACTCAGAGACTCCCTATGCTGTGGAATAAAATCCCGGTCCATGTGAGGCAGAGCACCTCGCTGGCTCTGTTCAAAAGAAATCTTGACCTGTGGATGGGAGATCGTAGGTTTACCCTGGGAATCATCTCTGTGTCACTGCTGGACAGAGGCACAACAAACTAATGGGCACAGTATTTTTTCATATAAGGGGTGGCGTAAGCCACAAAAATTTGGGCTAGGCTTATAAATACCTTAGGGCAGATAGCCTAGTATAAACCTATGAACCTATGAGTTGCATAGTGCAAACATGCTGAGATTATTAAAAAAAATATTCATTTCACTTATTCTTTTTCCTTTCATCCACAATAATAATTTTGTTCATATGTGTATGTAGTATAACATTTTCAGTGGATTTCTGTCCACATTTCTGATGTTTTACATTTCCTTTTGTCTGTCTAGACTCCTGTATGTGGAATTTTTCCACGTACACTATGGAGACTGACACAGAGTCTCAACAGAAGCCTTTCTTTTCTGCTTATTGGTTCACGCAACATATATGTAGGCAATGTTGCAAGTTTAAATATTCTGAGAATTTTTGTTTACATTGAAAGATCTATCAACTACATGTTTTGATAGAACAATACTTTTCTGTACATATTTTTTTCTTTATAGATTGAAGATGCCCACTGTCGACATATAAAGAGAATTTTCTATATAAAAGTCTTTAAATGGGGTTAATTACTTATGAGGTATGCCAGTTAATAAAGTTTGAAGACACTTATAGTTAATCTTGTAGATAATGCTACTTTTCTAGGGTGTATGAAAGCTGTCCTCTTCTGATATATTAATACACTTCCATGAATGATTTAATTAGATTAGAGTAATTGATTCTAGTGTCTTAGCTAAGGTGTTTTAATATGTGGGTATATACATTAGAATATGCATTTAGGAAGGGGTTAGTAGGATGTTTAATTGAAGTTTAATTAAAGTGGTTAAGTTCATAGGTAAGTCCTAGGCAATCAGTCTGCAAACCAATAGAAGCCTAGATGATGATCCATATTCATCATTTCCCTCCAAGCTCAAGGAAGGTAAGATGACATAGACCGGGAAAGAATTTGAGGTTGACCATCCAATTATCTAGACTGACCATGAAGTTTGCAAGGCTATTACTCTGATGTGTAGAGGAAGTTTGATGCAGGGGTTTTGGATACATTGGGACATGAATATTTGATGCCAATGTGTGTCTTATTTAACTCATAACAAACTGTCTTCAGCTATGGACTTCTAACAAATAACAAAATGACAGATTAACATACACAATTGGAGCCACTTAGCTAAAGGCTAAAACATATTTTTATGTATGCCCTTGAAGCAGTTAACTTGTCTTTTCTTCTGAGATTCTGAACTGACTGAAATAAAGAAAGCTCCCTCAGTTTGATGCTTGTACTTAAAATTTGTTGAATTTTCTGAGATAATGAACTGAATAACAATTCATCACACTAAGTAATTCAAACAGCTTCTCATCACAGTGACATCATTACTGTTTCTAAATACACTTACTTTAACATTACTGCATGCACAATACTGTCCTCCTCCCTAATATAAGCTGACTCTCAGGAAACAGTCCTACACTCTTTGATGCTCTAAGGGATTCCATTAATTAGGCCCACCTTTCAAACATCCCATTATTGAAAAGGCTTTTTTTCAAACTTGCATCAGCCTACTGGAATAAAATCCATGATAATGTCAGACAAATAGACAAAGTATAACAGTATCCTTCCAGAAGTCATCTATCCCTGAAAACTACCACATTGGTTACACAATCTTAAAAGTAGACACAATAGTAGACCCCAAAGTAAAGGATTTGGGGATGCATGTAGATAGTAGCCTGGCCTTCAATCAGTATGTGTCTACAGTAGTAAAGAAATTATTCTATAGTATGCAACTTATAAGTAAGAGTATAGCATCAAAGTGCAAGGAAATCATCATTCCACTATATTTGGCCCTCATCAGACCAGTCATTGAGTACAATGCCCCCATTGGTATGTACCTGACCAGACACACAAAACAACTGGAACATCCACAATGGTTTTCCCCAAAATGAATACAGAGCATAAACATGTCCTACATGGATCACAAAGCCCTATCCCTGCACTATGTCTCCTACTGACTGCTCAGGACCAGTCCATGTGGCATATAAGGCATCTGTGGATCCTGCTGTGATGGACCCTCAACATATCTGGAAAAACAAACATAATCAGAATTACGGGTCTATATTATTTCGCCAATTGGCTATTCAGCGAATACCCATTCATTAAACACCTATTTATCGAAGCCGCACTTCATTAACCTCAAATATTAACTAGGGCAAACCAGCGGTTGCCCAATGTCTGGAATTTGCCATTTTCCCCACTGTAGTGCAATCTCAGAGTTGTTATATTTAGATGGGGGGTGCAGGGGTCACAGCCCCCTACCTTGATAGGTTTTAAATTGTATTTTGTTTTTGCGGTCGCTCGGTAGGCCAACCACTTATTTGCTCTACTTAAAATTTGACGTTCGATGAAAAGCAGCTTCGATTAATAGGTGTTTGACGAATGGCTATTCACTTAAACCTTGCTTGTGGAATAAATAGGACATGTTAGAGGGACAGGTATGTGTCTCAGAGACTACCAGTTCTCTAGAACAGGCTTCCCATCTATGTGAAGTAAAGTTATTTCCTAACCCAATTCAGGTGTAACTTGGATCAATGTATGGGGAACTGGAGGTACACCCCTGGTCTGTTACCTATGTCTGTAATGCATAGAGGCAGCCTGTGAATACTTGACCACCTAAGCCCTAGCCTACATAAACAAAATAACCCCGAGGTACCAAAACTTGCTAGATACATTCTGGTTGCATGGCTAGTTAGCTTAATATACACCTGTGAACCTATTTAGCTTATTTCATGCAAAAAAAAAAGGAGATTGTATGCTCAATGGGGAATATCTGTATGTGTTTTAAAGATCCTACATAAGTAAAACATACTGTTATGTTTCAGATCTGTATGCACCTGCAGACATGAATGATAGCTAATATTTCTAAGACCAGCCTTTCTTGCATATCACAGGTGGAGTTGTCTCTACTCATTCAGAACTTTTTGGCAAAAATTTACTTTGCATGTATATTTTGTAAATAATGTCCATGGTGCTCTTCTTTAACAGTATTATTTCAAGTAAAATTACATGTGATGTATATTGGTTAAATGCTCTTTTTTTTGCAAATTCAGCTTATATTTTTGTTACAATTGTCTATTTTGTTGCAAATTCAACTTGCATTCTTTATTCTGATTGTTTTTGCTCTCTGTGCCCTCTAGGCATAGGCCACTGCTGAAAATAGTATATAGAATTGTAAATAAATAAATAAAATAAAATATATAGAATATGACTTTTTTAAATATAATATATTTATATTATATATATTTTAGTTTCCATATTCCTGTCACTGGGAAAACCAATACATAGCATGTTAATCCTAGAATTCTCTTCTACTCATTCAGGGAGCATGTATGATCGAGGGAACCATGGGAAACCAGCCTTCCACCATCTATTTCTCTCTCTCGTCTTGTACAAATTTCTTCTCTTTTGTGTGCGATCAAAACATCCAAATATTTATCTATTTCAGTGTATAGATTCTTTAGCTAAAGACACAAATCAACACTAACAGATCTTCTTAATTGGCTCTTAATAATATTAACAAAAATGACAAAAGACATTATTTAGAAAATGGTTAGAACACAGAAATTATATCCTATTGGAGAACACACATTTTCCAAAAGAGTATTAGTGTACAAGGTGAGACTTGGAACAAGTCTACAGTTTCATGACAGCATACTAAGCTACAGTGAAGCAAAGACAAAAAAATGATTCAGTGCTGTTTTAGCTAGTTAAATGAAAACATTTTTGAGCATAACTTCAATAATTAAATAAAATAAAATAAATAAAACTGAGAAAAAAAAATTGCAATAGCAGTTATAAGAAGCTAGACCACAGTAAAATACGACCAAAGGAAACCACCAACGAACAAAAACCCAGGCAAGGAAAACAAATCCACACTGTTTTATTAAGCCGTTCTTTTTAGAATGACTTCTTCAGACAAATTCCAATAAACAACTTTCAGCATTTATATCCTTCATTTAACAACTAATAAACCAATTATCTAATTAAAAAGTTTTTTAACTATTTAAAAGGGTAAAAGCACATATAAATGACTATATACTATCCCATATATGTATTGTGTTTTTTTGTGTTTTTTTTAAAAAATGTGTAGTATGTAATACATGAATCTTAACACATGAATTTTTAACTAATAGCTAGCAATAAACCTAGCTAAAACCCTAAATTAATCAAACTTTCATTAGTACATAAAAATTCAACAGGTTTTAGTAATTCTAAAATTCAATAGTTACACGTCCAGTAATATAGCCAGAGAAAGCTACATTCAAAAATAATAGCTGGAGGAAGCTAGATGAGGACTCTAGGTGAAATAGGCTCAAAAGGGATGAAATATATTATTCATTAAATTTAACAAACATTAAAATTAATTATATTATATTATATTATATTATTAATAGTTATAAGAAGCTGCTGTTTCACTAACCCCCCTTGCTATCCACTGCAGTTAAAAAACAATGTTTTGTGAGCATTGGAAAATAAATAAAACTAATGTAGTTGACTGAATTAGAACACGTGTGTGTTTGTGTGTGTATGTGTGTGTGTGTGTGTGTGTCTGTATATCCCCACCCATTTACCACTGCCTTCATTATATTATACCTATATGCTGCAATACAGGCATTTGTAATCTTTCTGCTTATATTACAGACTTCAGATATATCCCATAACACAACATGATGAATAGAATCAAAAGTTTACTTAAATTCCTTGCCATTACTTTCGCCTGAACATTTCCATTTCTATGCACTACATTCTCTACTAGTTCCCTAATTATTAATAATAAATCTTAAGCCCCTTTACCTTTTATACCAAATACATATTCATGTACTTTATTCACTTTCTCTTCCATCCTGTTTTGTAAAATTTACATAAGTTTATAATCTGTGTTATTTAATACTATTGGTCTCCAATTCTGTAGTTCTCTTCTCACCTTTTTTGCAATTAAATCTAACAATGCCCCTACATAACTCATAATAACAAACATTTTTGTTCAACCATTCCTTTAATACCTTTGCAAAACTTTTTTTTTAATTTAGTCATTTCTATTCCATCCTATCCTCCTGCTGAATCTAAATTCAATATTTTCAACACCTGTTCTAATTCCTCTGTTATTTCTTTTTCCAAATCTTTATTGTTCTGATCAGAAAATGTATGTAGGTTCATAGGTTAGTACTAGGCTAACTGCTCTTGTGAGCCATTTTAAGCCTAGCCAATTATCCCCTGTGAGATTCAAACCCTGTATTTTGTGTTTGTAAGGCAAACACCTTAACCATTAGGCCACCCTCCCAACCCTTTCTTTCCATGTCTTTATCCTCTGCTCTTTAAATAATGTCTTAATATACTCTTTTACTATATGCATAATTTTCTCTTGTGTATTATGTATTATACCTGATAATCCCTCATTTCTCTCATGACACTATTATCTTTAATTATTTTACATAAATATTGTGCAATTTCTTTTTTTCCCTTGCAGAAAATATTGTTGTTTATACAATAAATATTCTATTTTAACTTATTCAATTCATATAATTTTTGTTCCTTAATAAAGAAATTAGGATTTTTCTCTAAACAATTAATAGTATCATCACGTAACTTCTTACACTTCATTTTTCCATATATATATATATATATATATATATATATATATATATATATATATATATATTTCCCATGCCACATAACTCTTTTTATATTTCAGTTTGAAACTTAACCTCTTCTCTGACCAGTCATTGTAAAACTCTTTCATCTCCACATGATCTTACCATAATTTCATAATATCTTCTTTTCCTATAGCATCCCATTTTACGTCATTCATTCTTTTTAAACCTTTCCCTATAAACCTTTTCCTATTTTTATGTACTCAGAATTTCCTTTTATCAAAATCCAACTTGCCCGATGATCTGAAAATCCTGTCATTAACACCCCTTGTTTACTACTAATAAGCTTTTTGACAACAGAAAATAATCTATTTTTGTTCTTTTATCTTCTCTTCTATGTGTCCATGTCTTTAAATTCCAAATCCTTAACTGCTTATATTTTATAATATCCTATATTCATTTAACATCATATACCTTCGTGTTCTGTTGTCTTAAATTGCATTTAAAATATCCTGCTACTGTAATCTCTATATTAACTGCTACATATTGGATAATACTTCTAAACATATATTCTTTCTCCTTTTTTTGCTACATATGCATATATTTCAATAATTCTAAAAATATGATCTCTCCATCTTATGGCAATAATTGTAATTCTGCCTATTATAACAAGTGTAACATCTAACACTTTAATCATATCTTTATGTAATATAAGTATCCCAGAACAAGACTCCTTCCCAAAATTCCAGACATTTTCCCTACCACACTTCTGTTTGATACCTTTTTATATGAGATAAGAATTTAATATCTTCTAAGATGATAATAATATCACTATCTTGCTTTTTACACCACTCCAAAATCCCTGTTCTTCTATCTAACTTCTTAAAACTATACACATTAATTGCTACGAGTTTACAAGTAATTGTACCTCAAAGCAATGTATATTCAACATTCCCCTTTCTTTTTTTTAGTTTTTTAAATCCCTTTGTAATTTTCCTTTTCATCTCTTGCACTCTTTTACCAATAGAATTTATTTTTGCTTAACTATATTCCATTTAACATAATCACTGACACTTAGCTCTGATTCTTTCTCTTCAATTTTTCCTGCATTAAGTTCTTCCTGCATACAAATTTTTTGTACAACTTGTTCAGTATCCATAGTTTCTATTTGTGTTTCCACTATTTTAACTCTTTTTGCCCCACCTCACTCTTTTGATCTTGCTCTGTTAACAATATCTACCTCTGCCTTGTTTCCTTTTTCTTTACAGTTCCCCCTAAATGCCCCTTTCTATTGTATTTATAACATCTCAGTATGCAATTCCTTGCATCATGTTCTATTTTTCCACGTGCAAAACATCTTTGTTTAGCAAAATTACTAATTAAATGATCATATTTACCATATAAAAACATGTTTTAGCTTCACCCCAATATTTTACCATGCATCTATCATCTTCAGCATTTATAATACTTAATAAATGCACAATGCTTTCATTTTCAATTTTCAAAATCACATTGCAATCCCATGTCCCAGTCCATAAATCTTATTATCATACACTTTTGACATATTCAACACATTTTTACATAACTTCAATAAATGTCGTTTTAAAGTATCTTTATCTACTTCACTCCTAAACTGTATATTAATCTTTTTATTTGCCTCTCTATAGAACATTTTAAATATGTACAAATTCCACAGCATACTGTTTTTCTTCTTCTTATATTCTTTTAAAAATGTTTCCATTATCTGACCAGTATAAAAAATAATGCCACAAAATGTCTCTTTTTATATGTATAAAAGCTCTTACCTCACTTGCTTTAATTCCTAATGGTGAAATTATTTCATCCCACACCTTATATTTGTCTAGTTTGGTGTCTTCCTTTTTCTCAATATGTACCATAAAAAGTCTCTTTTTTGCACCTGTTACTTCTTTATTATTCTCCATTCACAACTTTGCCATCTCCGCATACGATTTACCTTCATGATCATCTCCGCATCCTGTTGCATTTTTTTCATTAGGTCTCAGCAGGACACATCTTTACCACTCCTCGCTCATGTTCACTAAAAAACAAAAGTAACTCATCCTGCAACAATACCAAATGGAGGGTTGTAACAACATATTCCTGAGCTGAAACCTGATCTCTGAGGAGATTTTATTGCAAAATCTCCTCCAAATCTATCAGCAACTCCACTCAACCACTTTCTCATCTTCTTTAGCGCCTGCACCTTCTCGACCCTAACGTCCGACACACAAACTAATATATTATCCTCATTTTTGAGGAACTGGCTTTTTCTCTACTAAAGCCTTCTTTGAGCTCCCCACACTAAATTTCCTCTGTGCTTCTCCGAGCCGCCTTAACACCAGGACAGGAAGCAGGAAGTGTAACTGCAAACAGCGTCCCTATACGTGAAATGAGAGGGAAAGTTCCTCAATGTCCTGGCCACATTTTCTCTAATAGTATAAATACCACATTGGTTCTCCTTTGAAAAGAGGCTACTAGGCTAGTGGAACTAACCCAGTCAAACAAAGGATAAATAAAATGTATTTTTTCTTCAAATAAAGTATATTAAATATTTATGTTAAAATTCCTCATCAAATCCATCTAGAAGTACGACATTAAACATAAAATTTAATTTTGTTTCTATTTGTAACAAATGTGTAGCTTTATCCAAAATCATATCAACACTAAGGTATGTAGGGAAGGTGTTGTGTAATGCAGAAGTCATAACACAAGGAGGCGAGTAAGGAGAAAGAAAAAAAAGAGGTGAGGTCAGTTAAGGAGCAAATCAAAACTGAGATGACAGAAGGTACTAAGAAAAGAATGGCACATTTTAAGTATAATTGCAGAAATAAGGAAGAAAGGGACAGATGAGGGCAGGATGACTAAAGACAGGGGATTAGCGTACAAAAGGAATAAATAGCTAATAAAATGACTATTTTGTCTTCATTTTCAAGAAGGAAGGATATACCAACACAGGCTCACAGCCAAAAGGATGTGCCATTCAGTCCTGATCTAGTCTGAATACTGTGTCAGAAATGAGCATGAATGAGAGTTTGAACAGGTAGGATACTTGTGGACCTTACGAAAGGCTTTTCTCTTGGTCCTGCAAGGGTAGTTACCAGGAAAGCTACACAAACTGAGTTTGTACTGAAACTGAAATGCAGTGTGATTAGAGTTAACACTTGGAGATTGTAGTGGCAGCAAATTTTTAAGAATAAGGAAAGCGAGTGGTGGAGTACTACAGGGATCAGTTCTGAGTCCAATACATTTGTATGTAGATCCTTTGGACATATCTGAGGAAGTAGAAAAAACAGATCACCTTGTTTTTGAATGACACAAATGAAGCTGTAGCAATGGAGGTGATGATTCTAAGGAAGGATCAGGAAAGGTTGATGAACTGGGAAAAATGTAGTAGATGAAGTTGTGGACAGACGTATAGAAAGCATTGCATTTCTCCCAAAACAAGCTTTGTGTGAATTATCAGCAGCAGGAGTGGAACTGACAGCAACAATGCAGAAAAAGGATCTGAGGAGTATTGCTCGCACCTAGACAGGACCCCCAGGAGAATAAGCAGAACAGTGGCAGCAGGAAGTAGAATACTGGGGTGTATCCTCATGGGGAGGCAGGCCTCATAAGTAAAGAGCTAATGTTTCCACACTAACAGGCCCTGGTCTGGCCACAACTTCAGAACTGTGAACACTTCTTAAAGCTGTAAAAGAGGAGGGACACTAGACTGCTGGAAACAGTGTAGAGGAAATTCACCAGAAATATGCATGAGGATGGGATGGAGGGGAAAGGATATGACCAAAGAATAGAATGAATGCAACTTTTCTTACTAGAAACTGCAAACAATGAACATTTTGGCACACAAGATCATGTCAAGGAGATGTATAAAAGTCGCCCTATATGGGAAAGACATAGGATGGAGAAAGGAGCCATAGACATAAGGGATTAACTATTCTCTGGATCTCAGAATGTTCTTCACAAATAGGATTGTGTATCCAAGGAATGGACTAGCAGCATCAGTTCTGAAGAAGGAATCCACAGAATTATTCAATAGGGCATGGGGCAAGTAGAAGAATGAAAAAATTGAAACCAGCGGTGAAGGAAACATAGAATATTAAATGTGTTTAAAGGGCAGGCCGTTAATCAAATGTTATATAATGTTGAGTGTCAAAACACCCCTGCCTACAGTGTTCTTACTTTATTTGCAGGAAACATGGATATTCTGTAATAGAAGGCCTGCACTGAAGATAACATAAGTTCACATTTTGTCAGTTTAAAGATAAAATTATATATATATATATATATATATATATATATATATATATATATGTGTGTGTGTGTGTGTGTGTGTGTGTGTGTGTGTGTGTGTATATATATATATATATATATATATATATATATATATATATATATATATATATATATAGATGTGTGTGTGTGTGTGTGTGTATATATATATATATATATATATATATATATATATATATATATATATATATATATATATAGATGTGTGTGTGTGTGTGTGTATATATATATATATATATATATATATATATATCTATATATATATCTATATGTATAAAGAGAGAGAGAGAGAGAAGGGGCAGGGATGGGGTCTTTAAAAACAACTTTACAGGCGTTGTCTTGTATAAACATAAGACTGTCTCTACTGGTACATAAATAACTAGGAATCAATAAATGGCTATCGATATAGCATTAACAAATGAGAATGAGGCTTAGTAAGGAAGGCTTTAGAAGACCAAAACTAATACTGAGAACTGTCTTAACCACTTTGAATAACATTCAAGTTATAAATCAGCATGCTCTTCCTTCTCTAAGTTACAGTTCTGGTGTGATTAACCCCAAAAAGTATTGGATTAGTTCAACAACAAAGCAAGAAACCTGCTTCATGTTTGTCAAAAACTGAAGAAAACAAATAAGGAAACCCTCCATTTGGGGGGATCTCCCTGCACCCCCAAACTTATATATACAGCTCTATAACTGCACAACCATGGTGAAGGGAGAATTCTCCCAAAATGAAAGAATCACAAGGACTTCTGGTATGGCAATGAGGCTCTGACTCAAGAAATGGGAAATGAAGGGATCCGAGTTGGAATAATGCTTAGAATGGTTAAGATGTTTACCTCAGAAATAAGAAGTACAGAGTTTGATTCTCACTAAGGGAAATTGGCTAGGCTTAAAATAACCCACAAGGGCATCTAGCCTAGTACTTACCTATAAACCTATGGACCTGTAAAGGAAAAAAAAGGGAAACATAAATCCAGCATAGCTAGAGAAGTTCTTTCTGAAATATATGTTGTCCAGAAGAAAACAAATAGGATAGGAAAAGCCAGAAGTTAATAAAAAGGCAATCCTAATCATTCATCACAAAATCAGATAGAATGACCACACGGCAGCAGGAAAGACATGTGGCATGTAGGAAGACTCAAATGAGACAAAACAAAATACAAAGGCTTTCATGAAAGATAAACGTGATCAATGTACATATAGCTCATAAAGTTTAGTGGTACCTTCGAGGATTATATCAGAAATAACAACAAAAAGGTAGAGAAAATGAAAAGAATATTATCACAACACTCTGATGATGTTTTTGCACTCCAGAAGGAAAATATGGCCTTAAAGGAGCAAGTAGTGAAGATGGACTGTATTCAGGAAGAAATAAAGGCAAAATCAATATATTTAAAAAACAGAGCAAGGAGAGAGAATCTGCATTTTATAGAAATGACAGAAAACCTTGAAGGGACCTGTTGTGTAGATTTTATCTGACACTAGATGGCAAAATGGAGTGAAATCCCACATAAAGAAATAAAGATCAAGGCAGCCTGTTGCTTTTAACAGCCAGTAGCACTGGCCTAGAGAATTCTGAGACCCATTGTGGTGAAATTACAGTCCAATTAAAT
The DNA here is from genome assembly GCF_019279795.1 of Protopterus annectens. Lineage (NCBI taxonomy): Eukaryota > Metazoa > Chordata > Ceratodontiformes > Protopteridae > Protopterus > Protopterus annectens. The sequence continues at coordinate 1,525,838,032 of NC_056744.1, forward strand.
CAAGGAAAAAGACACATGTTGCAGATAGACAAGACAAGAGTATTTGTGGACAATAACTATATGGGGGTTATTAAACAGGAGGAAATTGCATTGCTGCCAGTTCTTAAGCTCTTTTAGCAGAAAGGATCAAGATTCAAGCTCCAGTATCCTGCTATACTAGGGATTTTTTACCCCACAGGACTTAAAATATATATGGATCCAGTGGCAGCAATGGAGGATGTGCAGGGATCCAGCAGGATGACAGCACCATGCAGGATGATCGTGGAGAGATCCACAAGTTAAATGAGGGGAAACTAGCCAATAAAGACTGTCAAATGATGTTGGTAAAGCCATTCTTGGTACAGGAAAGGAAAATGGTGTAGGAATATAACAAAATGAGAGAATTTTCAATGAAGTGAGAGAAGCCCTTCAAGCAAAGGACACTGGAGTTAGAACATTGTCAGGCCGTGGACTTTTAATACAACTTCAACATTATTATTGCTAACAGTTAAACATAAAAAGGGCCCGTAATGTGTTAACAAAAAGTTCAGATTTATGCTATTGTGAGGTACTATGAGATATGACTGTTGGGCTGGTGAGGAGGGAGACAGAGAAGAAGAAATGGTATAATTGTTTTTCACAGCACTATGAGGTATAGTTTTTAGCTCCTTTCGCAGAATCTGACAAGAACCAGGGCTACAAACATGGATTTTGTAGACTGCTATAGTTGGGGAAGTTTTTTTTCTCTGTCCTATGCTTCTTTCAGGCATTCACACTAAACTGGGGGGGGTAAGATAGCAGCATAAAAGGAGAATCTACCCTCCCCACCAACCCATATATAATGTATTAGAAGACAGAGTTTGTGGTTATGGTCCTTTTAACTTTGATATGATTGGTGGAGGATAGAAAGCAGAGTTCAAAGCAGCATGAAATAAGATAAGGAGTCGGGGTGGTTAGGCACTGGGGATAGTCAGAAGAAGTTTTGTGCTACCTGTACCTGCATTGTTAAATCTCTTGTAAAAACAGTCTTAATGTGACTGTGTGTATTCCTTTCCTTCCTGAACCTAAAGACAACATCTCTTAAACAAGTATCAGCCCATACAAGTATAATAACATTTTTTTCAACCCTATAATAATTCAATATGTTCAGTTAAATTTGGGACCTCATGAGTTGGTCCATAGATTGTTGGAATATTAAAGGATTACAAAACACTGCAAAAAAGAATTTGCTACTGTATCTTATTTTCAAATCACAGGCCAATATCTGCTTCCTACAGGAAACACACCTATCAAAGGAGGGATGGGAGAAAATTTCCAACAGAAAATGGATTAGGGTTATAATAGCGGACGGAGATAGTTCAAATTCTAAGGGGGTAGCCATTATAATTAACAAACAATTTCAGGGTGCTATAAATGAATGCAAATCTGACAAAAATGGTAGGTGGTGTTATTTTACTTCCATTATTCCAGACTCTACCAAACCAGTCCTATTTTTTAATTAATATGGACCTTGCTCCCAACAACATATCTTCATCTTAGAAATTTATAACAGCCTTTGTTCATTTCAAAATTATCTTTTCATAATAGGGACTGGAATGCTGTAATAAATCCTAGGTTAGATCGCACCAGTAACTCTTCCTCATACAACTTTCAAGCCTCTATAGCCCTAGAGGAACTTATTTCAGACTTTAATCTTATGGACACTATTGCCTTTGGTAGCAATCAATCTAAGGACAGTCTGTATACTTTCTACTCTAATTGCCGTAAATCCTGGTCATGTTTAGATTTCTTTTTAATTTCTAACTTCTTTTCCAAGTTTAAAAATATTTTTAGTTGTGAGCCCAGATTTTTATCAGATCATGCAAAAATATCTCTTAAAATCACTTTTACACACATTACATATTCACATACTAATTGGTCCCTTAACAATAACTTACTACAGAATAAAGAGATTGTGAACAGAATTAACAACTCATTGTCTGAGCTATATGCTAACTTTGAAAAATCTCAAATTGCACCAGATATACAATGGGCGGCCTGTAAGACTGAGTTAAGAGGATATCTGATCAGTAAAGCCTCTTTTTTTAAAAAAACTCAATAATATAAAGGAAACAAGTCTGGTCTTAACATTAGCTTCTCTAGAAAAAAAAAACTGAGACTACATCCTGATCCAAAATTAGAGGATGTGATCATCACAACACGCAAAGAATTACTTGAGTTACATCTACATAATTACTCTCTGCAGGAACAAAAAATCATTGCAACCTACTCTGAATGGGCGCAAATTCCCTCAAGAACCCTTTCTAGAATACTTAAAAATAATAATGGCGCCTCTGCAATTTCCATTCTTCAACATAAGGGGAAAATCTATAAATCAGACTCTGAAATAATTCAACTATTTCACGACTTATATTCTGATATTTATAGCAAGAATAATAATAATTCTCCTAACCCACAAACGGAAACTTTTCTCAACTCAATCACATTTCCCTCTCTTAATCCAGATCAATCCTCTCTTCTATCCGCTCCACTCAATATTCAAGAGATTCAAAATGCCATAAATAAACTCAAAGTAGGCAAATCCCCTGGCCCAGATGGCTTTACCACCAATTTCTTCAAAACCTTCAGTCCTAAAATTGCCCCCGGTTCTCCTAAAAGTATTTAACTTCATTATAAATATGGTATTACTGACCTACATTGGAATAACTTAAAAACAATACTAATACCAAAAAACAATCAGGATAGAACAGACCCACACAACTATAGACCTATCTCGCTTATAAACGTTGATATCAAAATATTTTCAGCTATTTTAGCCAACAGACTCAAACAGATAATGCCATATATAATATCACCTGATCAAGCCGGCTTTATGTCCAACAGAAACACTTGGGACAATACACTAACAATGGACTCCCTTATACAGTTTACTAAAATGAGAGAAATCCGTTATATGCTTTGACTGGATGCATCCAAAGCATTTGACACAGTAAACTGGGACTTCTTGTTCTCTACCCTGTCTCACTTTAATATACCCAAAGTCTTCTCAGATATGATCAGAATTCTATATACAAACTCACACACCTTTTTATACGTAAATAAAAAATGATCCAACACAATTTTGATTACCAATGGAACAAGACAGGGATGTCCTCTCTCTCCCTTCTTCTTTAATATATTTATTGAACCTTTCTTTTTATACATTATCCAGAATACACACCATACTATACCCAGAATTCTCAGTACTCAAGTAGCATTGTCGGCCTTTGTCGATGATCTAAACTTATACTTTCAATTTCACAACACTGACCTGCCTAAAATTATAAATGCAATCAGTAAATTTTCTGATGCCTCTGGCTATCAAGTTAGTGAAAAAAAATCTCACATTCTCCCAATTAACCCGGATGCTCATAAATCTTTTTTTTTTTCCCTGAATCTTCCTTTCATATATCATATCGCCTCAAATATCTTGGCATTAACTTTGATCATAATCAAGCCTCTGTGCTTCAAAACAATTTGCTAAAATCATGGTCTACTATATGTCAAGACTTACAAAGATGGAAACTTCTGAATTTAACATTTCTTTCCAAAGTAACCATTGTGAAAATGAATATTTTACCCAGACTTCTTTATCAATTTAATGCGGCAAACATAATAATTTCAAATAATTTATTCTCACAAATTAATAAAGATATAGCAAAATTTCTCTGGTTTCCTAAGAAAGTTAGGATCTCTTATTCCAAATTAAGTCTATCCAAAGAAAAAGGAGAGGTGGGCCTTCCAAACTTTCATCTTTATTACACGATCATATGTTCTAATAGACTATGGTCTGTCTCAAACATGAGCGGTAAAACTCAAACTCACTATCCGGCCTGGTTGAACATTTGGTACCATCATATAGTTTCAAACAAAATTAATCCCAAGGCTATCCCCTTTTTAACGCCTAGTTCTTTATACAACTTTAAATTATCTCCCATATTGAAATATAAAATAAAATTATTCCAAAAGTTGATTAAAGACATCAACCTTGAATATGCTCTTTTCCTTCTCCAACCAATACATCTCAATCCAAATCTTAAAATCAATAACAAAGCTATTGACCTTACTGAATTCCCTCTCATCAAAGATCTTAAAGTATGGGATATCCTTAAATATAAATCCATTTCTCTTGCAGAGTTACGTTTAATTCTTAAGGCCAATAATAAATACACAGTCATTCTCCGTCATCTTAGCAAACTTATAATCTCACAAATTTTTAACATTTCCCCTGATTCCCAGGAAATTGATAAACTAACTGAAATTATTGCTACAGTATCAAATCCTAAAAATACAATCTCCTCATCTTACAAGTTATTATACCCTCTACGTCACAAAGGGAATTGCCTTTTCTCCAACTACTGGGACAATCAAAGTTCACCTATTACAGAAGATCAAAAACTACTAGCTATAAAAACTACTATAGAGTTATCCCCCTTCAAAAAACTATTATACACCCAAATGATGTTAAATAATAACTCTTACTATACTCCTGTAATACTCAATAAATTTAATGCCAACAGATCCCCTGTTTGCACATGCTGTCCCTTTTTGAGAGCTGAACTACTACACATTATGTGGCACTGCTGAACTACTACACATTATGTGGCACTGCTGAACTACTACACATTATGTGGCACTGCTGAACTACTACACATTATGTGGCACTGCTGAACTACTACACATTATGTGGCACTGCAATCACTCCTATAAACTTTGGTGCTCTTTTAAAGTGCGTCTAAAAAAATGGGCTACTACAGTTCTACACTGTCATGGGAAACGACTATTTTAAATATCCCCCTTCCAGGATACCTAAATTACATCTACATATTCTAATCACTCTATGCTCTCTCATTAAACTGTACATCACGAATAATTGGTTAGATCGCACCAAAATGTGTTGGCGGGGATTTAAAGAGTTGGCAATTAAATATATCTCTGCTCAGAAGTTCATTATTAAGAGCCCTAGGAAGAAAGCTTATTTCAGTAAATTTGGAAAAGCCTATTTGAAGTAATCTTGTGTGATTAAATTGTGGTTAATGTGCATAAAGTTCTCTACCCTTTTTAACTCTAATCTGGGCTTTGTCTTATCCGATACATATTACCTATGGGAGTACCACTGTCTTCTCATACCATATTTGATACTGTCTGTACACAGCCATGGTAGCAAGGTATTTTGTGTAAATATTGTATAAATAGGTTGATGGTGTTAGGTAGATAACAATGCTTGCTTCAGCTTTTAGATATCTTCTTACTTCCTTATCATTGTTAGAAAATGTTTTCTTGCTTATTAATAATTTCTGTTTTGTCACTGTTTAATCAACATGTGTTTAAATCTCAATGATTTGTACTCTCCTACTGTATGCATTGTTTTTTCTTTATTATGGAAAAATAAAAGATTATTTGAGAAAAAAAAAAGCAGCATGAAATAAGAGATGCAGGAAACAGCTGTAATGGGTTCTACAAACACTTTGATAGTACTGCTTTTGGTAACCAGCATAAACAAGTGTGCAAGGAGAAGAGTTTTAGGAATACAGACACAAGCAGAGGATAAAATATTTGGATAGGCCCAACAGATCAGTATTAATGTAACATTTGAGATAGTATTCAAAAATGGCTGGGATTATGAACAGTTAAATGCATATTTATTCGGGTCTATATTATAACATCGAAGTCTTACAACTTTGAATGTTATAATATCAAACCCAGTAGAGTGAACACTGGAAATAGTGAAGCAGCAGAACACCGAATACTTTCCTAGGGAAAGTATTCAGTGGGCCGTTTCTGCAGCTTCGCTATTTCCTCGACTGTGGAGTGAAGGTTACGGACTGGGCTAAGGTAAGTGTGCAAATGAAGGTGAGTGTGTGATTGGATGCGGGTTAGGTGAGTTAGGGTTAGGGCGTGGGTCAGGTAAGTGTGCAGTTGTGTGGACATAAGGGTTAGGGTGGGGTAATTGAGTTAGGGTTAGGGAGCAGGTAAAGTGAGTGTGCGATAGTAACGGACCTTAGGGTTAGGGTTGGGTTAAGGTAAGTGAATAGCTAGTGGTGTATGTATGGTTTAGTGTAGGGTTTTGTGAAATGTGTGTGTGTGTGTGTGTGTGTGTGTGTGTGTGTGTGTGTGTGTGTGTGTGTGTGTGTGTGTGTGGATTATTTATTTTGATGTGCTTGTGTTGTATGTATGTCGGAACAGCAAATTTTTTCCCTGGGAAAAAATTTGCTATTCTGACTGTTCGGTTTTCTGGTGTTTCGCTCTACTGGGTTTGATATTATAACATTCAAAGTTGTAAGACTTTGATGTTATAATATAGACCCTATTTATTCATCTACCTATTGTGATTACTTACTTCTTGTGCCTGGACTTCACTGTAGGTAAGGGACTAGAGAAGGATAATAAGTAATAGCTAATGACCTGGCATGCCAGCGTGAGGGCAACAAAGAGACGATAGTGTGGGACTAGAAATAAAGTAAACCTACAGTGATGGATGGAGGAGGGGGGAAAGGAGGGAGGTAGTGTTGCCTTAACACAGTGTGACATCTGAACTAAGAGGATCTGACCAAGAGATTCTCAAGATTAACTTAGTGGGAGCTAAACAGTAAGACTGTGTAATACATACAACAATAGACAAAGAATAATGAGGGAGCAAGGATTCTGATGTCATAGACTGGATAAGTCTAATGTGCCTTGGAAAATAAAGTGAAATAGTCAGAGGGCTAACTAGACATGAAAAATTTAAAATGGTGGGAAGTGACAGTAATGTGGAAGTTAAATAACTGAGATAAAGGAAGTATTAAAACAGAGCAAAAATGAAGACTTGTTTTTTTTTTTTTTGGCTAAGGCATACCTCTCAACTGTACAGATGTTTGCAGAATGTCAGGATTTTTGGTCCATTTTCATAAAATTGTGGTTTTCTGCCAAATTTGTGGCAAATCATTAAAGATTGAAGTTAGAAAATAATGACAGACATTTGAGTTGCAAACTTTATACCCTTCAGAAAATTCATGTTAACACAAACCCTGTTATTCTATCAACTTTCTAAGTTTATAAGAGCAATATTTAAAAATTGTCCCTATTTTAGGGTCTTTGTTCCACTTAGCTTTGTCCAAAAAGTGCTCCAGTGTGAAAGTGAGGAGAAGGAGAAACAAGGAAATGCATATAGTTATTGTAGTGAGGGGTTAGTGAACTGATAGCTTTGGGGGAGGTGGAATTTTAGGAAATGTTTTAATAAGAGTAGACAACTGGTAAACTGGAGAAAAACAATATTACAGAGTGTAAATTGAATCAGGGAAGGTAAGGCTGCTCACGTAGGAAAAAAAAAAACACTAGTCAGACATGAAAGCAAGAGGGATCAGGCAGGCAAGCTGGAAGAGGAAAAATGGAAAGGAAAAAGAGATATAAAAGACAGTGGTTGAAATGAAAGTGATATCATGAAACGCGAGCTGGTTAGCTGATGCGTGAAAATGTGGGAGACTGCTGGAATATATTAAAAGAAGCACTATTAAGAGAGTGATGCTGCAGGAAATACATTTAAGGTCACAAGAGCATGAAAAGCTGGTGCACAGCAGTGGGTGGAGAGGATACAGTTCACAGCTAACTGATGAGAGGAAAAGAGGGCAAATAATTTTGCTTCCAAAATAGGGCTCTATAAAGATAAAGGAAGAAAAGTCACATACAGAAGGTAGAAATGTAATGGCTAGAGGATAGTGGGGGGAATAAAATAATTACATTATTTAATGTGCACATATCTCTCAGAGCTAGTCTGAATGTGATGAAGAAGATATTAGTTGAAATAACTGGCTTTCACCAAGGCATCTTAAGAATCAGGGGTGACTGAAATTTGATTTATAACAAACAAGACGCCTTGGGGGGGGTACAGAACATGCACAATATTGTTAGAGACCAGATATTTAGATGAATATTTCAAAATCTGTGAAACAGGAGATCTGATTAAGGCCTATGAGATAAAGAGAGAAAGAGAGAGAGAGAGAGAGAGAGATTTTGCCCACTATGCAGCAAGGTATAGTAACTGAACAAGATTAGAAAATTTTTAGGAGTGGATATTAGTGAGGGAATAGAGGAAGGAAATTACACTGTTACAAAGAGATGGGAAATTATAATGTAGAGATTTAGGGACAGGGTAAGGGAAAGGGACAAAGAGAATTGGAAAATTAGTTGTAAGATTTATCTCTTACAAAATGTCAAGAATATACAAGGTATAAGGCAAGGTCCCCTAACAAAGCAAGTGCAGGTTAGATTAGAGTAGACAGAGGAATATGTACTGAAATGCCTGAATAAAATTAATGATTATAAAAAGACAATATTGAGACAAAGATTTTTCAAGGTGACACCAATAAATACCAAACTACTGGCATAGGCATTAAGGATACAGAAAGCACAGAGGATTGTAACAATGTTAAGGAACCCAAGTTAGGGTAGAGAAATGGTAAAAGAGTCAAAAGAGGTTTTCAAGGTATTTAGTTTTTACAATGTAAAACTATATAAAGAAGCTGATGGACGGTGGATATCAGCGAAGAAATTGGGATGTCGTTTGGTGATACCTGTGAAGGCTGCCAGCCTAGCTAGATAGAATTTTATAAATAATTCTATGTCATAAGCAAATATTATTAAAATCCACAGGCTTGTTTTACAAGGGGGGCTCCAGGAAAATCCTTTTAAAGGCACAGGCATAAAATTACAGCATGGAAGAGGAAAACTAATGATGAAGGAAAAAGGGGGAAAAGAAATACCTAAAAAGATAAAAAAAAATGGTAGGTAATGGCTAAGGATGAAAAAAAAAAGTGACTATCCAATGCAAAAAAAAAACCCCACGAAGCATGGTTTGGGGGGGGGGGGGGGGGGGGGGGGGGGGGGGGGGGGGTGGGGGGGGCGGGGGGGGGGGGGGGGGGGGGGGGGGGGGGGGGGGGGGGGGGGGGGGGGGGGGGCGGGGGGGGGGGGGGGGGGGGGGGGGGGGGGGGGGGGGGGGGGGGGGGGGGTGGGGCCCCCCCCCCCCCCCCCCCCCCCACCCCCCCCCCCCCCCCCCCCCCCCCCCCCCCCCCCCCCCCCCCCCCCGCCCCCCCCCCCCTGAATGGCCGAATTTTTCCTGAAAAATTGTGGATGGATTCTAGCTTTCAGGGCTTTATATTCACAGACATATGCACTTATGCTAAAATAATATAGACCCATAAAAATGATGTAATGTGAAATGACTCAACAGTACTGGGTATCATCAATTTAACATTTTCTCAGAGAGAAAGACGGAGCATTTTGGATTTTTTCTGAAGCTGACAAGAACTCACCAGCAATTTGCCTTGTAAGTAAAGTTATTTAGAACATAGTTTCTCTTAGAGTTAGATAGGAATTTAGTCAGATTAGTTTAGCTGTTTTCTATATTTATGTCAGACGATCCTGCAATATTGTTTTAAAGTTCCTGAGATTTCTGAACTCTAGAGTAGGACTGTGCTGAATTGATGAGATTTGTCTTGTGTTTTTATTATTATTAAATATTTTAAACCTTTTAACTGTGGCTGTTTTGTGTTGAGATCATTTAAGCTCTTGGAGAGTACTTGCATGTATTTGGTGATGCTGTCCAAGCCACTCCAATAGTCTTGCTGTTCGTCACACTTACTATTTGGCTAACAGTAATATTACACAGCGGAATTGGTCACCCTTTGGGAAGGGCCTTATAGTAGCTGATAGTAGTGGTTGGTGGCAGTGACTTCTACCTTATAATCTGAATAGAAGGGGGTATAGCTGGAGAACCTGTGCCAGCCTTCCCCAGGAGTGTCTGTGTGTTTGTATATAACTCGCATCTTAAAGTGTGTGTGTGTCAGCTACTTGGGCAGGGACATGAAGCACTAGTTGGACAGAGAAGGTACTGGAGGTTTTAGCTTAAAAACTAGGCTGAGATCTGGACCCAATGCTGTGCCAGTGGGGAGTCATATTGGGGATCTGGAGATAAAGGGAGAAACCAGCCCCAGACTGACTGTGATCTCTGTGTGCTCTTAAGGGAAATTGTACTTTACTGTGTGTGTACTTGTTATCCCCCCAATTTGCACATCCCCTCACTGGTGCTAATGGTGAGAATTGAGGCTCCTTGATTAGTGCACAGGCATCACAATATCCACATAAAGAAACTAAATGACCATGAAGGAACATAAGAGAAATTACCATATAATAAATTAGAATGGCAATAAGGAGATAAGCAATGCAAAAAACACCAGGTTTAGATGGGAATACCAAATGAAGTATGGAAGGTGGGGATGGAAAATGTACTTTACTTATGGCATTATTCCAACAAGGTCCTAAAGGGTGGAGAGACCATTATGTTAGTAAGGACTAAGTTATAGTGGTGATCTTAAAAGAGGAGAAAACCCCTACTGAATTGGGTTCATATAGACCAATTTCAGTATTAAGTCATAATGATAAAGTCTTTTTGTCAATTTTGTCAAAATACTGGTCTGGTTGATGACTAAGATGATAAACAAGGACCAGTGTGGTTTTATTGAGATGAAGCAAATCCATGACAACATTAATAAAATCCTAATGATTTATAAAAGAGCAGAGAAAGAAAAAAAAACTATCCTACTAATAGGGCTGGATGCTAAAAGACATCCAATAGAATGAAATGGGGATTCGCAAATACTTCTGTTAGAATTTCAGTTGACAACACAATAGGTTAATCAAATTATAAGAATTTATGAAAATGTTGCCATATATGTGAAGGTAGGGGATTTTTGTTAGAAAGTTTGAAATTGTTGAGGGGTACAAGGCAAAATACTCTTTGGCTAGGGTTCACCTTGACTGGGAGGGTGGAATAGGGAACAAGTAAGTAGATTTGTTTGAGGTTATCCCTGCAGATGTCTTAATAGGAAATGATTTTGATAGTGTAGTACCTTGTGTGCATGCAGTGACAGACATGCAGTCAAGCGCTTCTGCTATGATTCCTGTTGTTTGCCTTGTACACAGAATCCCTGGCAGCTACAATAATACTTCTTTACCCACCCCAAAAGATAGCCACTTGTATATGCATCTGATGTTTAATTATCAGGAAAATAAAAAAAAAAGGAAATACAGTAATGATTCCAACTTATTTTTAGACAATGTACTGTTTCTTTGCAAGCAAAATGACTCTCTGTGCACTCTTTTGAAGTTTATGAGGAAAATTAAAGAAATAATAACAACACTGCCCCCAGTCCAACACAAGATAGTGACTTCTGAGGTTTGGGAGGAAAGTTAAAGAAATAATGACATCATCCACAGCTCTCCACACAAGCTACAGAGACCTTCTGAGTACACCTCTGAACAGTGCTAATTTCAGACTAGGTGGGATTCAGGCCAGAGGCCATTATTAAGCCCATGTAAAAAGCCACTTAGACAGCCTTGGTGTGTGGGGGACAACAGCACCCCAGAAGCTCTGAAGGTCTAGGTTTTGTGTAATGCATTTTACCCCTTTGAGAAATGACTGTAAACTGAGGAAGTGATGTGATAGTCAGCTACTTTCTTCCAGACAATCCCCAACAAGAGCTTTAGCTACATTTATGCACAGTCCAGATGTTGGATTGTGATAAAAGAGGATAACCATCTTGCAAACGGAAAGCATTTAACCTTTGTTTTAAACAAACAGTTGCACACATTGAACTATTGCACGTTGCTTCCCATAAAGCACACTAGTCCTGCAAAGTCACAGTAATAAGCAGCAATAAGCAGCAAATCATGTTCATTTAAACAGCCCCAGCAATAGTGCTTACTCTGTCTGTTCATATCAAGTGGTAGTTAAAAAGTGCATCTCACTTTCACAACTGCACACTAATCTTTCAAAGCCAGATGGTAATGACTGCTTAAAACTGAGCAAATGGCACGAACATCAAGTTACTTTTATCCAGCCTACCCCAAACCCATAGCTCTCAGCCCTTTACATCCAAAATCCAGAGCAAATCTAAAAATAATCAGGGACACTTTTTAAAACATTAGTACTATTAACACGAGAGTTGACAAAATAAGAAGATGTGAAATAGCATGCATTTTTGAGCAAAAGAAGCCTAGAACTCTAATTATTGTAATTAGTTATTATGTGTAATCCACCACCTTTTCTCCCAATATTACAGGAGATAAAGACAAATGCTGCACCAAAATCTGGGATAGGACAGTTGAGGAAAGTATGCCCAACTCCTATAGCCATGAAGTCTGATGGTCACTTAATTAGTTTCACCTTTGCTAGTCCACACTATGCAGGCAAGTGACCACACATTACAGTATTCCTCATTGCACCAGAAAAATCACAAAGCCATAAATATTGCTGTAAAATACTTGGCTGATCACTGCTAGCATCACGAATAATAATAATAATAATAATAATAATAATAATAATAATAATACTTACCTCAGTACTTTTGTCTCACTCCATTCCTTTCAACTGTCCAGAATTCAGCACACAAAATGTCCCTCCCGACTCTATGAGCAACCAAGCAGTAAAGTTTTTAAATGAAAGTTTTAGTTTTTTTATTATTATTTTTTTTTAAAGAATATTACTTTTAATTAAAAAAATGCATCATATTGATGTTATCCCTCTTCATGTCAGCACAACAGCTTCATGCCTACCATTTGAATGTTGCAAGGTTTCCATGACTACCTTGCAACACAGATCAAACATGACCTTGCTTCACCATCTTGAATGGCCAAGTCAAGTGGGGCACTTCCCTCCGGGGCACCTGTCATGCTGTGCGGCAGGCATGTTTTGTTGAAGTAGGATGACACATTTTATTTATTTTTAGAGCAAAGCAACTACATAGTTTGTAACTCTAAAAATAAATAAATAAATCAGGAAGAGCATCCTCCAAGTACGATGTCCTAGGAAGTTGTCTGGTTGACTTATGCATAAGGCTGGCCCTGTCTAGGTGATTTGGTCACTGGTGATGTGATCCCCCAAACCCATGTAAAAAATGGGGAAAAAAAGGGGTGATTTCAATGCTTGTCAGACCTTCTTAACACTTAACTGTATCCATCAAAACGGTCAAAGGCAACGCACCTACGTCTGAATAGATTGTTTCTCATACCACCCATATCACTGGACCACTGCATAGTTCTTACACGTCCTATAAAGAGCTGATGTGACAGCTATTTTATTCATTTATTCTGTGATTAGCTGATTAATCCAATTCTGGGTAATATATGGACTGGGCTATCTAATATCATCAATGTATGCAAGGCCATAAAAATATTTCTGGACACACGGACTCACACTAATCTTTCACACTTAATGGCAATTTAGAGAATCAGTAGTTTAGAGGGAAATGTATAGAGTCCACAAATAAGGCAGCCCCGTGAATAACTGAACTAGAGAACCAACCGCTGTGAGGCAGATTTCCCTGAACATTGATCAGATGGCCAAGTACCCTTTTGCATTTATTTTTGCTGGAGAATATAGCTCTCCAAGAGAACAGTTAGATGCCTCAGAGTGGCAGAAAGCACATGCATGAACTGCCCCTGGGCTAAACAGTGAATCAGGCTGTAGAAACAGCAAGTGCCTCTAACAAGTTATACTTGCACATAATTATGTGGCTGCTACTTACTGACTCTTTGTTTTATGTTTCAGCAGGAATTCAAAATCATTTTTGAAAAGTAAGACTGTTTTAGCAGGTGATATTTGGTAGGGATGCTGTGATGAGTGTATTTGTATGGGTTGGCCATTTAAGTGAACTCTGTTTAAACTTGACCTGTCCTATTTACTTTTAAGTTTATAATTGTACAAAGTGCAGTCAGTCTGAGTAACATCTTTAATATTTGCATCTTGTTTCATACCTCTCAACTGTCCAGATTTTTGCAGAATGCCCAGATTTTCACCTCATATTGTAATTCTGTTCTTCATAATATTTGTGGTGTTTTGGCAAATCGCTAAGGATTAAATTAATTAAATAATCACATACACTTGAGTTTCAGACTTCATATCCTTCAGAATATGTATGCTGTGGCAACCCCTAACCCCCGTAACTGGGAAAAGCTGAAAGAAGAAGAAGAAGATGTGTGCCAACACAAATCCCATTATTCTAGCAACTTTCAAAGTTTGTAAGAGCAGTATTTAAAATCTGCCCCTATTTTTGGTCCTTTGTCACCCCATTTTAGACTTTGTCCAGATTTCTTATGCTCAGAGGTTGAGAGGTATGTTCATTTTCCATATACTGTGTGAAGTAATTTTTTTTGGTTAAATCATATAATTGAAATTGAGTTAATTTTATTTCATGTCCTCTCTATATATCAATAATCAGTGTATTTCTTTTTAAATTCCAATATCAAATCCTTGGTAGAATTGGGAACCTTTTTTAATCTGTTAAAATTATTAAATGTACTGAGCTGTGACTCAAACTGCCTTGCAGTACAGTTGCAAATCCAGTTATAAATGCTAACTGCTAGTGCAGTGTTCCTTCTACGTATTATTTGATATCTGCTGTTAATTATTAGACTGCTATCTTTACTGTACTGTGTTGTGTTAATGTGTTTCTTTCATGGGCTACACTTACGGCCAAATGTTCTGTGGGGATCATCAACTTCAGCGGTCTAATACTGGAAATAAAAGAATAAATAAAATTTACAAGTTGCTCCATGAATTGGGTTGGGGAAGAACTGTGCTTCCATGGGATGTGGAGCCTGATCCATAGATGGAGTAGTCTCTGGGATACATACCTATGTCTAGATGCTAAATAATGACATAGATTGTATTTTCTGATTCAGATCACTCTAATTAGAAATGTTATGTCTTTATTAATAAAGTGAGGAGCATGGATAGGGCAGAAGCAAAAAGGAAAAAAAGTTAGGGTCTGTATAGTGATAACAGCACTGTGAGGTATAGGTAAAAGTGTACTGACCTGAGCTCAAAGAGTCAGAGCTGAATGTAGGATCACATGACCTGACAGCTAAACCAAAACAAAGACAGTAGCAGAAAATCTTGACACTCTCCCTTTAAAGAAACAAACAAAAAAAAAGCAGTTTGAGTTAAACGTGATCTGCCAGCCACTCAAAAGCACTTCCTTTGTGAGAGAAAGTGAAACCAAAAGAAACGCAGACCCCTGTTAAAGATGGCTGCAAATGTTGTTTCACGGGAATGTGATGATACAGAACTTTTAACATGTCCTGTGTGCTTGGAATTGTTTATGAAGCCTGTTATGCTGGATTGTGGACACAATTTCTGCAAGTCCTGTATTGAGGAAGTTTGGGACAGCACTGATAAAGTGCCTGGCTGTCCTGAGTGCAGGGAGGAATTTAAAACCAGAAAATGCACTGTGAACTGGTTACTGGCTAAACAAGTTGAAGCCGTGAAACTGAGAACAGGGAGCACAGAAGGGAATTCTGTAGAAGGCCGGCCACCAAGCACTGCTTTCTGTGAGCAACATGAAGAGAAACTGAAATTATTCTGCAGGGAGGATGAGACCCTTGTCTGCATCATCTGTCGGGATTCTGCAAAACATGCTGGTCATAGCTTCTTGCCTGTGGGTGAAGCAGCCAGCTTGCATCGGGTAAGTACATTTGAGAATACATATTCAAGTCATTGTTAGATAAGATAAAGCCATAAGGCATTTTCAATTCAGTTAAAGGTGGGGTGAGGAAAGTGAGAAAGGCTGTTGTACAGACTCTTTTAACAGTCATGTGCTCTTTGACAAGTAAGTAATATAAAGACATGCTGTAGGCTAGGTTATAGAAAAAGTAGTAGGTAGGAAAGCTGGTGAGTGTACCTGAAAAAGAAAACTACCTGCATTCTAAATAAGTTGTGGACAACAGAAGTGTATAATAGATAACTTGCATTTTCTCACGTACTGTTTATAGCTGAGATATGATTCCCAAAAGGAGTCTAACTTGTTTCACAACTGGTTGAAAACAGACCGAAATAAAAATAAATCTTAGTTGCTTTCCAATTAACCCCATGCCCCTTGTCTGTTACCAAATGAAGCTTATTTCTGTGATTTGACACTGGAAATATGTAATCTGGGTGAAACCTGGATCTACCACTCTTCCATAAAAACATAAACAAGAACACACACACACATACATGCACACACACACACACACACACACACACACACACACACATTGCTCTTCTCCCATATTCTGTCTTCAAGCCCAGACCTAGTGGTTAAGCCAGTATAGTGAGTGTTACAGACATTACAGCAAAACTCAAATGGAAAGAGATTTGACAATGCTGTTGGCTTCATTTTATTTTTCAGAGTTGCAGTGGTGAGGGATCAAATGACAGATGAAGGACTAAATGCTACTCTCACTTCTCAGTTTTCAGGAGTAACTCAGCAGGTTTGCAAAGATTCAACAGTTTAATAACACACCACATTCCATAAGAGGCTGCAGGTATCAGATCTTTGTAGGCGGTATCTCTTCTACAACTCATTATTCTAGCAACTAGGTGTAAATATTTAATTCAGGGCAGATAAAAGTCTAAAGGGAATTCAAAAGGTTGTGCAGGTTGTATCTGATATTTATGACTAGTCTCTAAACAAAACTCTGACAAAAAAAGAGAGAATACTTGTAATCTATCCTCATTTGCCCTTTTGTTCATAGAAAGTTACTAAGTCAATGACCCTAGAACCCTTACAAGCCTAGCCATGTTTATCGCAAGTTGCCCCAATTGAAGGTGGTTATGGCAGTGAAGTTCACAGAGGTAAGGGTCTATGGAAGTTAATTCCAACTTTCTCTGTCCAGGAGGAACATGGGCACCACACCAGGAGTGAATTTGCAGTCACCCATTGATTGACCTAGGTTGCGTTTGAAGAGGATCAGGGAGTGGCTCTGTTTCACTTGAACTGGGAGCTTGTTCCAGCAAAGTGTCAGTCTGTGGGGGATGTATCTATCTCTCCAGCATTGCATGTTCATGTCAGAGGCTAGATTAAGATCCCTGGACCGTGTGACCCTTACGCAGTTTGATTTACAAATGTGTAGCATTTCCATTAGGGCCGGGTCAGAGACTGCCCTGTAAGCCAGGCGCAGGTCACCCCTTAGCAAACTGCAGGAGACAGGATACAGTGACAGGGCTTCCAGTCTTGCAGACTTGTTTTATTTGCCCTATAATTTCTTGTTGAGAAACCTCTGTGGTCTCTGCAGTTGTTGCAGGTGTCTGGTGAGGTACATGCAAAAGGGAGCATTGTACTCACTTAGTGGTCTGATGAGGGCAGAGTATAATGGAATTATAACATCCTTAGATCTAGATGAGATGCCTTTGTATATAACATGTGCCACATAGAAGGATTTCCTTACTACTGTGAATATGTGGTGGTCAAAGTTCAGATGGCTGTCAACCTGAGTACTCAGATCATGTACTACTGGGTCTTCACTTAGGGAGGTGCTATCTATAATGTAATTAGCAGGGATGTTAGCTTTCCAAAGAGAATAATAATGCATTATTTTGCATTGGCTTTAATCTGTGGCTTTGGCACCAGTCATTTGTCTGCTTTAACCCTGTATGCATTATATTAACATCAATGGGGGACTTAATGATTGCTCCCAATTTGCAATTGTCAGCGTACTTGGTCAGCCACAGGCCATCCAAGTTTGCCTGGACTTCTGAGAAATAAATTCCAAACAGTAAGGGGCCCAACACAGAAACCGGTGGTATGTGCTGGTGACTCGTCTTTTGCTACAGATGAAGTCATCTACTTTGGAAGTATGTGTTCTGTCAATGAGCCAGTTGGCTAACCATCTGATAATGTAAGAGTTAATTCCCAATTAGGAGAGTTTCTCTATAACACCTGAGTTGGGAATTGTGTCAAATGCCTCGGCTAGGTCAAGAGAGGCGGTATGTCTTTCCCTCGTCCATGGCCTTGGTGACTTTCTCGAAGAAGTCAACCATGTTTAACAGACATGATATACCTTTACCGAATCTGAACTGGGTCATGTCCAGAATTTGGAGATTACCTATGTCCTTGTTAATAAGGTCCATGATGATTCTTTCCATGGTCCTGCAGATGAGGCTAGCCAAGCTTATGGGCTTATAATTCCCAGGGTCGGTTGATGGTCTCCCTTTGTGCAGAGGGATTACTGTTGCTGTCCTCTGCAGGAAGATAGCCAGTTTGCTGGCTGTGGTTATACAAGGATCTGAGTGGTCTGCTAGATCATGTTTTAAGTTGTTTAAAAGGCAAACTGAGATGTTGTCTGGTCCCACTGATGCCGTGTTTTTGTCCTTGGAGAGTCCCAAGATGACCTGCTCTCTTGAGATAATATGCTTCGAAATGGTGGCAGGTAGACTTTGGGGGATGGCTGGAGGGGGCAGGGAGTGAAGTTTGTTCCAAATCTGTCAGCTAGCAGATTGGCTATTACCTGCAGTTGAGTATGGGTGGTGCCATCCATAACCAGTTCAGCACATTGCTGGGTATTCACTTTTAGATGTCGGACATAGTTAAAGAATGCCTTGTGATTTCCTTATCCAGGAAGGCTATATTTGCTAAATAATTAGCTTTAGAGGACTTGACAAGATCTCTAGTCTGTCTGTTTAAGCTAGAGAGGGATTTCTTCCTCTGCTAAGCCACTTTCTTCGTGTTGTTGGACATTAGTTTCTTTCTCTTGTGGAATAGCCTGTTTATACTAGGGGTCCACCAGAGTGTTTTTTTCATCAAGTCCTGTTTTTAATGTGATCCGGTACAGCTGATTCTCTACAACTGCTTAAGTGGTTATACAGCACATAGGTATTCACCTGTGCATAGGACTGCGGTGGTGGTGCTGCGGTAGCATTGTCGGCTCACAGTATGACTTTGTCCTGTTCGATTCTCAGCTAAAGCATCTTCTGTGTGGAGACATGCTTGAATGGGCATACCTTCGTTGAAGGTTGTGTGTCAGAGCTAGCAACTCGGTACGTAAAAATCTACTGCCAATCATTACCGGACCGGAGTTCCGCTGTGGTGACCCCTAACCGGGAAAAGCCGAAAGATACAACATAGGAGTCTGCGTTATCTGTGCTTGAGGAGGTTTTGGGCCTTCTTTTACCTTCATTTAGTAGAAGGTAATTTTTCTTTGAAAAATTCTTAAGTGTTTTTGAGCTTGATAGGCTGTCTGGTCTTATAATTACATTGAACAAAACTGATTTATGGTCCAATCTTATCAGGGATGAAAGAATACTGTGGGGGGAGGTGAAATGCTCTCCCATGTTAGTGAGTACTATATCAAGGACATTTAAGCATCTTATGGGTGTGCTGACTAGCTGTTCCAGAGCATTTCCTTTGACAAAGTCCAAGAACCTCTGAGCCAGCATGTTTGTGGCTGTGTATGTTACCCAGTGAATGGTAGGATAGATAAAATCATCCATGAGTAAGTTGTTGAGCTGTATGGCAAATGACTCCTGTACGTCCACGTATGTGGTATGCTTTTCCTGTTTCATGGCAGGTGATATATGGCTAGCTGTGATGTGGTGGGGGACTTTGCCTGTAGTTAATTGGACATGGAGTAGCTCAAGAGAGTCATACTGTTTGACCAGTCTCAAGTTGTACTTATTCTTAATGAAGTTAGATAACCTCCTCCTTTGGGTCTTTCATGCTCAGTTTGTGGTCTGAACATATGGAAGGCATAGTAACCCTGCACGGCCAGGGTGCTTTCCATGCTTTTGAACCATGTCCTGGTGACTGCACACACATCAGTAGCTTCCAAAGGGAGGAGTGCTTCCAGGGAGTGGAGTTTCTTGTTTAGACTCCTAGCATTAAGCAGCAGTATGATGAGGTTATCTAGAGAGGATTTTGTTATGTTGGGAAGGTGTTTATTATGACACTGCCTAAAAAAGGCACAATGAAGGTGGCTAATGCCTTTGTCAGTATCTCAAAGCCAAGATGAGACAGATGCAGTCCATCTCTGGCAAAGCAGCATGGCCTGTTGACCATGTCTTCCAGGCTGACAGATATTGGATCCCTTTGGACTGACACCAGAAGCTAAGCCAAGCCTGAATTTAACAATGGAGAAGATAAGGAATAATAGAGAGCAGGCCCAGTTATAAAGGAGTAAGATTTTCATTAATCAACAAATAGAAAAGCCCTTTTATGTGAAAAGAAAGACATTTTCTTGTGTGAAGCTAGAAAACAACCAGACAAGCTACTTGGAGAAGACCATAAAGGGAAGGGCACAGAACCTTGCCCCCTTGTCTTAAGAACAGATGCCCCCTCCCAGGCAAGCAAGCATATGGACCAGATTATGCCCTCTAAAATAGCTACAGTTTTTCCTCCTGTTAATCAGTAATGAACCATAAAAAAACAGCCTCAGTACTTCTTCTCTTACTTCTAACAGAACTCTTTGAATGAAAAGGATGAAAAGGAAAGCATAAAGCAGCTTCCCTGATAAAAGTATCACACGATCATCTCAGGGTCTTACGTAAAATTTCAGATTCTGAGTATTCTTCATATTCTTGTGAATTCAGATTTACAGAGGCATTCAGACTTCCTGGACTGTCCAAGACCTTGGCACATGCATCTTAACATTTATGAGGCATCATTTGTAAGGATCTGATAGGAGAAAGGGAAATGCACTAACTTGCTTCTAGTTGTTTGGTCAGCTGACACCACCTACTGGATTTCCCTTACCAAACAGGGTAGCAATGGAAGCTTCAGTTTTAGGGGTCTACTGACTGGCAGCATAAATTTGAAAATACTGTTGCCATTTTCTCATTGGTAGCCAGGTACCTAAACCACCATGAAAGTTGGGACATTGGGACTATCTGAAGTTTTTACAGGATTCTGCAGTGACAACTACCACTGGCGTAGCAGGTAGCACACTCACCTCTGATGCAGAAGGTTGTGGGTTTTATTCCCACAACAAGTAGATCGATTGCTGATGTTGCTGTGCAGCATAAAGGGAGTGCTGCACTCCTAACTGAGCCTTCATTTAGAAGAGACATTAAACTGAGGCCCCATCTGCTTGAGTTGATGGAAGCTCAGGCGGATATAACCAATTTCATGGCACCTATAAAAACAGTAGGGAAAGTTTCCTGATACCCTAGTCTAATTTCTCCTAGTAGTATAAATACTACCTTAAGTTTTTCCTGAAAAGAGGAAATTTAAACAAAATAATAATTTAAGAAAAAGGTATACTTAGTACCCTAAATGCATACTTTTTTGTTCAGAAAGTTCATTTGCAGAACACAAACCATTAAGAAAACAATCGTGCTACCTAATATCATGGCAATGTGGAACAGAGATTTCAGTATACAATCTCTTGAGTTGGTTGAAGCAAGGTGAAGATGACTACAACACTACAACACCGAGCAATGGAGCCAGGATTCAGGCCACATGAGATTTGTTAAAAGACTTTCATACAAACTTTTGGATATAAACGTGGATGGAATAAAAGGTACAGCATTTAAAGGAAGAGCATTGGTGGCAGAACAAGAGAGATCATTTGGAATAACATAATGGCTGGGGGCACCGCATTTTTCAGGCAACCATGCATTATAAGAAAATGTCAAATATACTGAATAAAGGAACAAGTAATGTAACAGATGTCTGTGTGGTGTCCCAACATGATAGACATATTTTTCTTCTAGCATCTTTTTATTTAGGGTTTGGAGTTGTACAGACTTGTACAGGATGACATTAAATGAAGTCAGAACCCCATGAATAAAACAGAAATATTGAGGTCAGTAATAATTCTGTTTAATTCCTATATAAAGAAAGAATATCTTACACAATGATAGTAGCTTTGAGTAAAAAAATTCTGCTGTCTATATTTTATCTGTGTAAATGTCCTTGCACTTTAAGAATGCATAGCACTCTAAAATTTCCCTCTTGAAGAAGAAGCTGTGTTGTTAACTTTATTTTCAGCTGCCATTCTGATGGGTATTAAAGCTGCATCATAACCTTGAAATCCTATGTTTAGTGCCATCGTGGAACAGCACAGTTCACAGACTGATAAGTCAAGGCAAGACATATATTAAGGGAAATCTGGAGAAAGATAGAAACATACATTTCCTATTCACAGCATTTCCTTTCTGACTCTCAAGTATGCCTTGATGATGATAAGGTCTAGCATTTAATGTTATATCTTGTACATTTAAGAATGATTTCTGTTGTGTATGAGATGGGCCGGATTCATGAGCACCTGCACTAAGTGTACACAATCTGTATTCAAGAACATCCTTACCACATTTTTGTGCTGTCTATTCACTCAGAACGATTATACCAAGTCTCCATGTTGTCTACACTTTGTGGTAGCTTTTATGAATCCCCCTCAGTATTTAAGGCTGCAAGAAAAATCTGTAGGAAAACTAAAATTAGGAGGAAGAAGGTGGGAGTAATGCTTGTGTTCTCTTCACTCAGAACAGTGTACACTTAGTGTAGGTGTGCATGAATCCGGCCTGGTAAGATATCCTGAACTGTAAAGAACAGGGAACAATGTTAGTACACAAGCTGCGGCTATTAGTCCTGGCACTCCTAATTCATTGGGGGTTGGGGCAAAACTTGATTATAAATGTAGTGTTATTACCACTTTCTCCTTCGACAATGACTGTATTAGGTGAGTTTTGAATACAAAACTGGAACATCATTAATGATAGCACTGTCGTAAAAGAGAAACTTGATGACAGGCCATTTATTTATAGAAAGGGAGTCAAATTCAAAAATGTTTTTGAATCTAAAAAGAGACAACAGTGACATAATATGACAAATGGGATGTTTAAGTGTGGTAGTTACAGTTATTGCAAGAATATACTCTGCTGTGACAAATTCACAGTAAAAGGTGAACAGTTCAAAGTTAAGGGGAAGTATAACTGCCTATCAAGAGGGATTGTTTACTTAGCCTTATGCCAGGCTTGCCTTGGATTTTACCTGCCACTTGCTTGCTACCTCCCTTCACATCATTTTTGGCTACAGTTGAGGAAACTGTCTCTGTCTGCTCAGTCTGCTATTTCTACAAGCAGTTTTTTGAACTAGTAGCAGCTTGGGCCGCGAACATACAGCTAGTTAGTTTAGAATTGCTTTCTGGCCACAGCTTGCTACAAGGCATATCCACTTTAACCTCAAAGTGATTACACGAGGCATAATTTTGAATCCCAGGATAACAGTTTAAGTGAGAGACATATGCTGTCAGAATTCAGTTTTCTCTGAACTTCCATCTTAGATAACTGTTCTGTTATGCTCTGTCATCCATAGCTCATAAAATACAGAGTCAGGTCAAGAAGTATAAAACAGCAATTAATAAAACTTTTATTTGTCTGATGCAGAAATTTTCAAGGCTTTTTTAAACAAACTTTGCAGAGAAAACCACTGGAATGTTCACTTCATGGGTACACTTGAAAATCTAAGCTGATGGTATCCCCTATAATCTATGTGTAATTCAGGGTTCCTTGGGAACATGACTGGTGAATTAGATATACAGCTAGTCGCTGATAAGTAGTATCCAGTGCTTAGAAAAGTCTGAAACTACTAAATCTAGTTGGTTAACCCTTGGAGGGAGCTATGCCCATGAGTTAAGAGTATAACAACAGGAATGAAGGAAGCTGTATAACAGATTCTATCTCTCATCTTTGTAAACCTGAAATAATTTTGTTGCTCCTCTAGGGCAAAATTACCAAAGCACAAGCTGATCTTCAGCCAAGAATTCAGGAGCTTGTGGAACTACAGACCAAACAAGAAGAAAAAATTATGGATATCAGAGTAAGTATATTTTAATTTTAGTTATTTGGTGCAGATCTTTTTGTATGCCACATTAAAATTATGTGTAAATGGTGAACTCTACTCTAGATTTGTTTTCTATAAAATAAATTCCCATGACCCATTTTCTGTAAAAGAGCCATGTTGTAATTTTTATGTCAAATTAATTTATAGCTCAACATGTCTTCTGCTGTTTATGTGTCACTGAACTGACAGACAGCCAATCCTTCTACAATATGGGAAGTGAAGTTTGGCACAGACGAATTTGTCACAGGACTGTTTAGTGTGGAATGGGGGGGGGGGTGCTGGGTGGTAGTCTGCTAGGTTATGGTGGGTGACTAAGAAGGGGTTAGGAAAGGGTTAAGTGAGTTGGGATCTGAGGGGAATTGAGGTAGCGTTGAGGGGTGTGGCTTGGGGGTTTTTGAAAGGAAATCCAGAGTGAGTAAGCACATTTTGGTGTGGTCTTGTTGAAGCAGGATCATGCCCCTGACGACCTGAGGTGTGAGTAAGTTGGGCCTTGGGTAGTTATAAGACGGTGAGGTGAGTACAGTTTCTTTGGGCTATGGGTTGAGTTTCTACATGGGGTGGCTTTTTTTTTTTTTTTTTGAAGATTCTGACAGTGGGGCTGGGTACTGCATTGGAGAGACAAGCATGGTTGGGGTGTGGTGATTGGTACTGTTAGGTCACTTTATGGTGTGTGGCCTTGATTTCTGGCTGATGGAGCATCGTGGTGACATCAGTACTTGCAGATTAGTTTCCTATTGTGTGCAGCTTATGCTGTGCTTGCCCTCTGGCTTACAACACCTGGTATATTGTCCATATAGCTTGATGTCCACACACCCTGCACAGACGGAAGCAATTTGGCTCTTTTTCACAGTAAGTCATTTTGCAAGGGGTTGGTTTTCTTGCCGTCCTTTGGAGCCTGTTGTTGTTGTTTGGTTGTGGCTGGCTGAGAGGAACATGTTGTGGTATTTCTGGATTCCTTTTTGTAATGGGTTCCTTCCCTGATGTTTTGTTTTCCGTGGTGGTTATCAGTTAGTCACAGGCTGGCAAGGGGCCGTTAATGGCTGGCTGTGCATGCACAGTAGTGTTAGCGTGGACAGGGGTAGATACTATGTTAAAAAAAAAAAAAAAAGTGAGGTTTACTGCTGAGTGTCTTTCTCTTGTCCCTGGTTCTTGTGGTGTGCGAGTGGTGGGGAGGCAGTGTGCCCTCTTCCTCAGCCATGTGTTGTGCGTCTGTGCTATTGGGAGTGCCAACAGACTCAGTTGTTGATTAGGAAGGTTTTTAATAACAAAAAAAAAAAAAAAATACAAACGTAATACAATAATAAAACATTTGTTTCATGGTTCTAGTATGCGCCTTTGGTCTGGCGGTTCAGTGGTTGTGTGTGGTTGGCGGAGGGGTTTTTTATCCTAGTGATCTAGTGGATCGTGGGCAGAGAGTTGACACAGCATCTTTTCTCTGGCTGTTACCTGTTATGTCCCCCTGGACAATAGAGCTTGAAAAATGTTTGCTTGCCTGTGCTGTATTAGGTTTAAAATGTGGTCGGTGGAGAGGGGCTCTGATGTGCAGTTGGTTTGTTTGAGTATCCCTGGTGATCTAGTGGTATGTGGGCAGTGAAGAAACATTGCATCTTTTCCCGTGCTCTCTGGTACCTGCAGGGCTAGTCGCGCATACACGGTACCCCTGGTAATCACAGGATTGCAGTTTTTGTTCTGTATTGTTACATAAAAAAAAAAAAAAAAAAAAGAATACTACATAAATACATAGCAGATGAATGAGGCTACTTAGAAGATGTATTGGATTTGTTTTGTTGTTTGGTAATCAGCCTCAGTGGGCAGGACCACTTTGTGTTGTTGGGAAGATGGGAAGGTGTTGGGGGGGTCTCTATTAGACACAAGCACTGGAGGGTAATTCAGATGGGAATTTAGGGAAAGGAGCAGTTGTGGGGGGGGGGGTAGGAGGACAGGAGAAAGGTACAATAGGTATAGGGATCATTAAGCTTTCTGTTTTGAATTTGGACTGCAGGTAATGGTTAGCTGTAATAAGATTTTATCTATGGTCTGTTCTAACATTTTTATTTCTTTTCTTTAGGTGATCATGGCTGAGGCTTTGAGACAGAGATGGGTTAGTATTATGGCACAGGCTGAAGATTTGTTCAAGGACATTCTTGCTGAGGTACCATCAACTAGCATGCACTGCGTGACCACTCGTAAGAAGCAGCAGATGACTTCAACCCAGACATCCAAGGTGAAGAGAGCCAGGCAGACAGCTTCGGCGGACATGGCTACGAAGGTGATGATGGCCCCTTTATCAGCTGCAGGTAATAACTCATCAAGCCTGGGGGGGTGAGGAGGCAGGAGCAGTGTGGGGGGTGAGGCAGGGAGAGTGCCCAAGGGAGGCGGTTTGAATGCTTTATCCGAGTGTGGAAGGGTTTTTGAGGATACCCTGTCGTTGTTAGATCAGGAGCTAGGGCCTGATGTACATGAGGTGGAGTCTGATTTTGGATTATGTCCAGGGATTGGTTGGCATTGCAGGTCCTATGGCAGAAAGGGGCTCCCATTTTATTGACCCCCATATTGCTGCTAGTGAAGGAGAAGATTTGGGAAGGGGAATTCATTGACATTTTTTAATTGATTGATGCAGATGGAGTTCAGCATTTGACTGAAGTGGAGACGGCTAATGAGAAGGACCTTTTGACTGCATTGGTGGTGATAGGTCGCAAAAGAGTAGGGAGGTTCTGGCCTAAGACATGGGATAATTGGTTTCCAAGTTTCATTTATTACATGGGGGTGTGATTGGAAAGGGAGACCTCACTGGCTCTTTCTCTTTTGGCTTATTTTTTGACTATTAGGGAAGCACAGAGGTTGAATCCCAGCTATGCATGGTTATGGTATGACCAGAAATTTTGCAAGTGTAAAGCGGCAGATAAATCTATGCATTGGGAGGTCAGACATCTGGACATTTGGCTATCCACCATGATGAATACCAGTGGAGGGGGTAGTAGATTGTCTCAGCCATCTGAGGGAGGTGCAGGGATATGTTGGGCTTTTAATGCCGGCAAGTGTTCCTGGGTGGGCTGCAGATTTGCTCTTATTTACTCAAAGTGTATGGGGGCACATGCATTCACGCAATGTGGGGGGTGGGGATCATGTTGGGTATCAGGCACTGCACTTTGTTGGTCTGAGAGGTTGGAATGGTTCACGCCTGCCTAGCAACGCTAAATGACATCAGGCTAATTTTCATGGCCAAAGGGGGTCCTTTCGGGGAGGTAGAGGGCATTTTGTGGAACCATTCACCTATTAATGCAAATGTATTGAGGGACTTATTGATGCATTATCTGCTGCCAGTGGTTGCGGGGGAGTTAATTGAAGGTTTTTCTAAGGGGTTTGAAATTAAGTCTGCATTGGTGGGGGGGGCGAGAGGGTGGGAAGAAATATGAGGTCTGTCAGGAAGAGGGAGATGATTCTGCAAGAGTTGATTGACAAGGAGTGTCAGGCTGAGAGGGTGTTGGGTCCTTTCTGTTACCCTCCTTTCCCTAACTTTAAGGTGTCACCGTTAGGCTTGGTTCCAAAGAAAAATCAGGGTGAATTTCACTTAATTCACCATTTGTCATACCCTGTGGGTGAGTCAGTGAATGATTTCATTCCCAGTGAAGAGGTTAGAGTAACATGTTCATCTTTGGATGATGCAGTTTGGGTTATTAGGAGTTTCAAGGACCCCTGGTTAGTTAAAGTAGATATTGAGTCAGCCTTTCATTTACTACCAGTGAGGGAGGAGGACTGGCCATTGTTGGGCATGGTGGTGGGTGACAAGTTTTATTCTAACACTGCCATGCCTATAGGATGTGCGGTGGCATGTGCTACTTTTGAGAAGTTTAGCTCAGTGCTGCACTGGGTATGGCAGTAGAGGGTGGAGGATCAGCAAGCTGTGCACTATTTAGATGATTTCTTGTTGGTGGGGGAAGGTAGACATGGGGCACAGGTAGCTATGCAAGAGTTTGTGGGGATGCGGGATGCCTTAGGGGTACCATTGGCTAAGCATAAATTGGAGGGCCCAGCGAGGGCTTTGGATTTCCTGGGTTTGACTGTAGATAAAGAACAGGGTTTGTTTTGTTTGCCACAGGAAAAGATGGTTAGGCTGCAGGAAAAAATCTGTTGGGTAAAGTCTAGGCCTAAGGTTTCGATTAGGGATGTTATGGAATTGTTGGGTTTGTTGAATTTTGCGTGCAGGGTGGTGCATCCTGGGCAGATGTTTTGCCAGTCTGTGGCATTTTTGGTGAAAGGACGTAAGAGTGGGCACCACAGAGTATGGGTCAGTAAGTTGACATGAGAGGATTTAGATTTGTGGATGGAATTTTTACAACAGCTTAATGGGATTTCATTTTGGCAGTTGGATTGGGTTGCATAAGGAGAATTGCAATTATTTACTGATGCACCTGGGGGGCTCAGGAAGCTTACTTTGTGGGTCAGTGGTTTGCTGTTCCATGGCCAGAACATTAGTCAGAGGAGTGGAAACGGGATGTTGCCTTTTTGGAGTTGATGCCAATTTGGGCGATTTCGGTAGTATGGCAGGATCATTTGAAAGGGAGGAGAGTGGTTTTCTATTTAGATAATTCTGCAGTGGTGAGTGTGTTACAGGTAAAAACTACAAAATCACTTTGTTTATTACTTATTCTTAGGAAACTGGTGTTGCATAGCTTGATGATTAACTTTTCTTTTGCAGAGTTACATGTGCTGGGGGTTTTGAATGAGATTGCTGATAGTGTGTCTCATTTTCAGTTTTGCCGGTGGCCCCAAAAGCGGCTTTGCATCCGTCAGTTGTCCCATTTGGCATTTGGCAGATTGGGCAATAGTGATCAGCAGGCTGGTGCAACAATCATGGGTGACATCTTTGAGACGAGCCTATGGTAGGGTGTTGCTTAATTTTGACAAATTTTTGAGGCAGTTACCGGATGAGGACTATGTGTGGTCTGAGATATTGCTGTTGCATTATCTACCCATTTTGAAGGGGCAAGAAAGGGCAGTGCAAACGGTGAGGGTGGCCATAGCAGCCATTGCTGCATATACTCCATTGGTTGGATTAGAGAATTTCACTATGTCATGTGTGGTGGGTAGAGTGTTAAAAGGGTGGGCCAGAGCTGAAGGGGGTAGCATAAATAGGAGATGGCCAGTTACGAATGGTATTTTAAGGATGTTGTTAAGGGGTTTGGGTAACATGTGTGGTTGTTTAGATGGGTATGTGTTGTGGTGTACAGTTAGTGTTTGGATGTATTGCAGGGGGTTTCGTGTGTCTGAGTTATTGGGTTCGTTGGTATGGGAGAATGTGTTGATATTGCCTAGGGTGGTGCATATTAGACTGCGTTCTAGAAAGACAGATTAGGAAGGGCTTAAGCTACCCATAGTTTTGGAAGAGGTGGAGGCAACTTGGAGAACTCATGTAGTTTGGGGAAGGAGGTTGTAGGGGGCTCGGAGGGGTAGATTTCAGGGTTTCATTTTTTAAGCAGCAAGTGGTAAAGGTTTGAAGGGTGAGTAATTGAACGTGGCTATGAGAAGAGCATTTTGGAGTGTGGGTTTGCAAGGGGATAATTTTTCTTCCCATTCTTTCTGGATGGGTAGGGCATCTGATTTGGCAAAGGAGGAAGGTCATTGGAAGTAATCAAGAGGTTGGGATGGTGGTCATCCAATGCCTTTTTGAATTATATTAAGTAGTTTATAGAGGCTTTGTTTAAAAATCTTTTTTTTCTCTCTTAGATTGCAGACAGATCATCATCCTGGGCCATTCTTTCATATTTTGGGCTGCTAGGCATGTGGCAGTTAGATGCAATAGCGTGAATCTGGGTTTGGATCATTTTGGTTTAAAAGTCATTTGGCATGGTGTTAGAAGGTTAAGGTGGAGTCAGATATTACAGATATGTAATGGGTTACAGGTTAAGAGGGGGTTGCCTCAGGTGTTAGTGATTCATTTAGGTGGCAATGATTTAGGCAGAGTACTGAAGAGGCAGTTGATTTGTCAAACTTGTGAGGACCTGTTAGCATTGTGGAGGATGTATTCTGGGGTGATTTTGATTTGGTCCGAGATTATTCCTCAGTTAGTGTGGAGAAGGCTTGCAGATATGTCAATTTTAAGTTGGCAAAATATTTGGAGACATCGGGGTACATACGGTCCGGCATGCAGAGTTTGACAGTAAGGATCCAGTGTGGTATAGATTAGATGGAGTTCATCTTAATGATTTTGGGCTGGATTTATTTAATCTTAATTTGGGTTTGATGGTGGATGATCTTCTGAAGAAAGGTATTGTTTGAGGGGCAACAGCCTTTTCCGGGCTGGTGGGCAGAAAAGAGGGTCAGGCCTAACCCTGTTCTGTTCCCCCTGTACAGGATTCAGTTGTTGATTGATGGTGGTTGACTTGTAATGGAAAATTGGAAGTTGTGAGGTATTAAGGTGAGCGGGAATGCTACCTTTGCTGCTTATCCAATGTGAGTGTGTATGCTGCCTTTATCTTTAGCTACTTGTATATAATGAGTGAGCGGGGATGCTACCCTTATGTTATTATTGATTTTGATTGATGTTTCAATAAAGTTTTGTTATTATTCCATTAGCTAATTATATCTAAGGGGTGAGCGGGAATGCTGTCCTTATGTTTCAATAAAGTTTATGTTATTATTCATTTCTATCACAATAAATGTCGTCAAATGTATGTGGGTGTTTGTGTATTTTATTAGGACCGTAAAAAGTGAAGTTTGGCACAGAGGAATTTGTCAGGGGACTGTTTAGTGTGGGATGGGGGGCTACTGTTTGGTAGTGTGCTAGGTTATGGTGGGTGACTAGGAAGAGGTTAGGAAAGGGTTAAGTGAGTTGGGATCAGAGGGGTAGTGAGGTAGTGTTGAGGGGTGTGGCATGGGGGGTTTTGAAAGAAAATCTGAAGTGAGTAAGCACATTTTGGTGTGGTCTTGTTGCCCTCCCTGACCGCCCCATTTGATGTTGGTTTGAGGTTTGTTGGGCAGAGAAGAGGGTCAGGACTGACTCTATTCTGTTCCCCGGGTTTTTTCAACCTTGTGTAAGCAGTAGAGGTGCGTAGCCCTAGTAGAATGAGGCCTGATCCCAACTGGAACCTCCTTTCCATGATCAGAGTAACATAAGCAATACAATGGCCGATCCACTTGGAAATAGTTTGCTTCGAGACAGCTTTCCCACTTGAAGCCACAGCAAACAAAACAAATAACTGTTGAGATCTCCTGAACTCATTGGTTCTGAACAAATAATACCGTAACTGCCTATGCACATCCAAAGAATGCAAAACTCTTTCCCCTTCATTTTGGGGGTTAGCATAAAAAGTAGGCAAATGTATAGATTGGTTCAATGCCACATTAGAAACTACCTTAGGCAGAAAAGTAGGATTAGTACGCAAGGAAACTCTGTCCTGGTGAAAAATCAGAAAAGGTTCCACTGCCATGAGAGCCTGTAATTCAGATACCCTTCTAGCAGAAGTAACAGCCAATAAAAAAGCAGTCTTCCAGGACAACTACTTCAATTCAGCCGTAGCTGCAGGTTCAAAAGGAGGCAGAGTCAGTTTTCCAAAACAAAATTAAGATCCCAGGCAGGAGTAGGAGCCCTCCGTGGGGGTCTTATATTCTTTGCCCCTCTAAGAAACTGTTTAAGCAAAGGATGTGAAAATAAAGGAGGATCACCATCATAGTGAGCAGAAATAGCTGCAGCATGCACTTTTATAGAAGAGAAGGACAAACCCTTGTCCAGTAACATAGTCAAATATTGCAAAGTACAACTCAAATTAGGCAAAGTGACATCAAGGCCTTTAGCTGAACTCCAAAGAAAAAATCTCTTCCATTTATCAGCATAAACTTTTCGAGTACTAGGACGCCTGGCTTCCAAAAGGACATCTAAAACTTGTTGAGGGAGCTGAAGGCCCCCATCCTCTAAAACTGAATGCGCCAGGCTGTCAGGTGTAGGGATTGCACCCTGACATTGAGAAAATGATTGTCTGCTTGAGACAATAAGTGAGGAATCCGTGGTAATGGCCAAGGTGTCCCGTGAATCAGGCTCCTCAACAGAGGGTATCGATGTTGACGAGGCCAATCCGGCGCTATAAGGATCATGCAAGGTTTGTCCCTCCTGACTTTCAACAGGACCTTTGGAAGAAGAGGCAGAGGAGGAAAGGCATACACGTGAAGGTTGCTCCAACTGAAGGATAGTGCATCTATTTTCCAGGCTTTCGGATGAAACAGCCTTGTGCAAAACAGAGGTAGTTGGGAATTCAGAGGAGAAGCAAACAGATCTATGTCCGGAGTTCCCCAAGCCATGGTCAACTGAAGAAATACCAGAGGGTCCAACTTCCATTCATGAGGATCCACCATCTGTCTGCTCAGAACATCCGCTAACGAATGTTGTGCTCCTGGCAGAAACTGTGCTCGAAGAGTGATGTGCAGATCCAAAGCAGTTTCCCATAACAGCATTGCCTGTCTGCAAAGAGGGTAAGAATGAGTTCCCCCCTGCTTGTTGATGTACCACATGACAGTTTTGTTGACTGTTCGAATCAACACCAGTCCCGGCCGAAGTAGATCCTTGAATGCTTTCAATGCAAATTGAACTGCCAGCATCTCCTTCATGTTGATATGCAAGTGAAGCAGCTCCGGGGGCCAAAGGTCTAGAATCCATTTTCCTTTGAAATGAGCTCCCCAGGCCGACTCCGAGGCGTCTTTCGTTAATATCTGACTTGCCTCCGGTTGGGTCACAGAGAGTCCCTTGTTTAGGTGACATTCCTGAGCCCACCACACAAATTCTTTCTGAATGCAAGGTAGAATCCGAATGACAGTATCCAAATCGTGGCTGTGTTGAGTCCAAACGCTTTTGAGATACCATTGTAGCTTCCTCATATGCAGTTTGGCATTGGGAAGTACTAGAATGCAAGATGCCATGAACCCCAAGGCTTGAAGGACTGTCCTTGCAGTCAGCCTGGACATTACGGATAGCTGTTGGAAGTATAGGTGAAGATTTCTTTGTTTGTCCGGGGTAAGAGATGCCATCTGAGTAGCTGTATTCAGTCTCACACCCGAAAAGGGATATGTTTTGT